>NC_064631.1:683227048-683532730 GCF_023864275.1 Schistocerca cancellata
TTTCTAGTGTTGCGGTCGTGTATGTCATTGTGTCTTCTTAAATCTTTTTGATGATTTACAAAAAATAAAATTACCTTATATAAATACAGGGAATACACTGTAAGGTACTTATGTTGCACAAAAATCTCTCTAACAGAATCGTTATGTCCCAGCTTATGCATTATTCTAATTAACTTCACCTGCAATGACATTAATCTATTGAGGTGTGTATCAGCAGCACAGCTGCGAAGTTCATACCATAATTTAGTAAAGGATAAATTGTTCCATTGTAAACAGTTTGAATAGTAGGGTTTGTAACTTTTTGCAAGATTACTGAGTAGATATAATCCACTACTAATTTTTCCACACACAAAGTTAATATGCTTTGACCACCACAAGTTTTTGTTTAAGTGTAGGCCCAAGAATTTGCAGCTGTTAGTGCCTGCTGCCTCAATTCCATATATATTATTGATAGAGGTATGATGAAAGTTAACAGTCTTGAATGACAACAATTGTGATTTATTAACATTGACCTTTAGCTCTTGTTCTTGAAAATACTTAACTTAGTTATTACTCCATCTGCTGCAGAAGATGTAAGTTCATAGCTATTTTTGCCAAAAAACAGCAGA
The DNA here is from genome assembly GCF_023864275.1 of Schistocerca cancellata. NCBI lineage: Eukaryota > Metazoa > Arthropoda > Insecta > Orthoptera > Acrididae > Schistocerca > Schistocerca cancellata. Next base: position 683,227,657 of record NC_064631.1, read on the forward strand.
GATGTGTCATCAGCATAGCTCACTATTATGGAGTTTTGTGGCATCATTCACATAGACTAAAAAGAAAAAGGGGCCAAGAATAGATCCATGGGGGACTCCTTGTTTTGACAGTTTCATTGAAGCCTGGGCGATTGCAACTTTGTCATTAATTTGGTATGTTAGCTTTGTGCACTGCTTCCAGTTTGTCAAGTAGTTGGTTAGCAGTAGTATTGCTGAATCTTTTAAGCCATATGCCAGAAGTTTCTTTATTAATAGGTCATGTTTAACTGAATCAAATGCCTTGGTAAGCTCAAGGAATATGGCCATTGCCAAATTTCCTTCATCTAGTGCACTATGTACATTACGTAAGAATTCAAAGATTGCTGTGATGGTGCTGTGGTTTTTCCTGAAACCATATTGTGTTTCAGTGAGTAGGTTATTTGTAGTGAAGTAGTCACTGAGTTGTGAAAGCAAAACATATTCAAAGATTTTGCTAAATATTGAGATTAATGAAATTGGCCTAAAGTTTTCAACCTGTTTTTTATATCCTTTCTTTCATACTGGTTTTACTACACTCATTTTTAATAAGTCTGGGTAGATGTTTTCCATAATACAGCACTTAATGAGATGGGTAGTAGGTTTAACTAATTCTTTGCGACACTTTTTAACTAGGGCACTAGATATCCCATCCACCTGAGTGTTTGGTCTTTAATGTGCAGATTATTCGACATATTTCATGTTCACTCACAGTTCTGAATTCAAAGTTTGTACATTGGGATGACCAAATGTTTATCTTGCTGTTTTGGTCAACAGGTTGAGTCGGAATGCTACATGGAGTGATGAAATATTTATTAAAAATGTCACAGATTGTTCTGATCTTCTATTAATTTTCCCTTATGCAATATGCTTATTTCTTTTGTATTCACATTTGATGGTGCCTTCTGGTATTGACTGATCAGCTTCCAAGATGCTTTACTCACATTGTCAGATTTAATGACTGTATCACTGTGCACCTTTTGCCTGAAATCTGAAAGGTCTGCCTTAAACATTTTCTTGGCTTTACAATACCTTTTTAAGGGTGATATCGTCTTTTGATTTATAAAGAAAGAAGAGCTCATAAACATTCTGCTTGAGTTTAATCAAACTACTTGGTAGTTTCACCTTTGGTTTCTTTCTATGTATTGGAGTCCTTTTCACATCTTCAACTGGGCAACAATGATTAAAATGTCTCAAAATTGTTTCATAGAATTGATCCCATTTCTTGTTTGAGCTTTTTACCTTATAAACACAGTTCCATTCCTCCTGGGCTAGTTTACATTTAAGGCGATTTGTATTGTGATTGTTCAAGATTCGTTTCTGTTCAGTGACATTTGTTGCTTTTGCTGTGTTTACACCCATGTACTCAAGAGACTGACAATAGTGGTCAGAGTAGTGAAATTCTGTATTTCTGTGACTAATACTGTTAGTAGCCAGTTTACTGATTATCGCATAATCTATCCTGCTGGAGGTGTAGTTTGTCACCCTTGTATCAGTGTCTATAATGTTTACAAGGTTATATGAATTCAGTATATCTGTTAGCCTCAAGCTAGGTGTGTCGTGAGAGTTTGCATTAATATTCAAATCCCCAAGTATAGTAAGATTACTAGGGCCACTTAAACTAGTTACTGATCTGAAACTATTAAAAAAGTGAGACACATCTGCATTTGGTGGGTGATAAATTCCTATTACTTTGTGCTTTGTATAGTTACTACCCTCTCCCTTCAATTGAAGAGTAATACCAGTAATTTCTAGATTTCTTTCACTACTGTGTTTACCCAGGAATGCCATTTTAGTAGTAATTAGCGTTTCTTGGACAAAAATAGCCACCCCACCACCTTTATGTAGTTGTCTACAGTAGCTGTTAGTGAGAATATGACCCTCTAATTTACAAAATTTTAATTCCTCAGCTTTAAGACCATGTTCTGTAATCAGAATGGCATGGGGGGCATGTTCCGTCACAAAAACTTGTGAAACGTCTCGTTTATTTTGAGGTACTGAATATTTATGTGCATTAGTTTCAGGGTTTGTTTCCTATCTACTACACCACTATATTGTTCTGATCAGCTTGGCTCTCGCGAAAACCCTTGTCTTCAGTATCAAGCACATTATTCCTTACGTTCCATACTAATTCTTTGGCTGGGGTGTGAGACTGAGGACTAATTTGTTCATTTACTAGGTGTGGAAATTTGGATCTTCCCTTTTTGTAGATGTGAAGACCTTGGGTTGTAAAACATGACCTATCAAACATCAACTAATTTACCTTTAGAGAACTTTGTACAAAATCTTTTAACCTTATTATCAATTTTATGAATTTCCTTGTTCACACACGACCACTCAGGTAAATCGTGTATCTTGCTACAATTAATTACAATAAAGTTTGTGCTGATTAGAAGAAGTAATAGTCTTCGTAATTCTTTAACATTGTGACTGCATTATTGCAGTATATGTCGTTAGATCCAGCACAAATCACAACTGAATCATTTCTAACATGTTTCTTACAACAGGTCCAGTAACGTCCTTGAAATGTGCACCAGGTTTTACGATGCCCGTTATGTTGTGTGTAGTATTTATTTTCCGTAATTCTTGGGCTAGTCCCTTACTGTGGCTATCACCAAAGATTTCTATTTTCCTTCTGTTCACTTTATTTAACTTACAATCACTAATTACACTAGGCACTTCACTTACGTTTCTTAAACGAGAAAGTGCATTTGGCTTGGGAGCAATTTGGTTATTTGCACAGTGAGTTTATTTGCCATATTGGACGTAGTTGTTAGATAGGTCGGCGAATTTGTTCAGCCGGCCGGAGTGGCCGAGCGGTTAAAGGCGCTACAGTCTGGAACCGCACGACCGCTACGGTCGCAGGTTCGAATCCTGCCTCGGGCATGGATGTGTGTGATGTCCTTAGGTTAGTTAGGTTTAAGTAGTTCTAAGTTCTAGGGGACTTACGACCACAGCAGTTTTGTCCCATAGTGCTCAGAGCCATTTGAACCATTTTTGAATTTGTTCATGCGCACTGGTATTGAGGAGGAAGCACCGGTTTTCTTATCTTTGCATACTGTCTTACCTCGCAATTGCTGTGCAGACCATTCAGAATTACCTTAAGAGACGACTAAATTTTCTGCTCGCACAATGCGAAAATAACGGGTGTCCGACTTATACCGATGTATTTCGTATTTCGCGTGCAGTTTTTCACTTCATCCTGCAAGAGTCCAATAATTGTAATACACGAAAGGTTTTCCTTTTTGATACCGTCGATCGTCCTTGCTGCTTCACAGCCGACCGCGGTGGCCAAGCGGTTCTAGGTGCTTCAGTTCTGAACCACGCGACTGCTACGGTCGCAGGTTCGAATCCTGCCTCAGGCATGGATGAGTGTGATGTCCTTAGGTTAGTTAGGTTTAAGTAGCTCTAAGTTCTAGGGGACCGATGACCTCCGATGTTAAGTCCCATAGTGCTCAGAGCTATTTGAACCACTAGTACTCGTTTCTTGACCATTAAGGGACGCTGCTTTTTGTTTACAGTTCCACATGGTCGCATAGTCATCGTCACTTCTCACTGAGGGGTCAATCTTTCCGCAGCGAAAATGAAATTTATGATTACACTGAACACAGACGGAGCCACTTTTCAGTTTTGGCGCACTTTTTGCAATATCGACACTTCATAACATTATTTTCGCGGACCTCTAAATTCAAAACTTCCGCAGCTGACGCCACTGCTTTTGTTGCATTTCTATTCATGCAATACGAAAAATAGACAAAAATTAGTTTTTCTTTTACACAAGACTGACAAACTTTTTTGCGTATGTTCATTTAACATTCGCTAGAAAAAGAAAGAAAGAAAAGAATAAGATGACTTTGTCCTGGAAAATCGGCCACCAGTTGTTTTAGTCTGTCAGTCGGTTTCGGACTACAGATGACACTAAGAGTATGAATCGGCATGAAATTTACGTAATGAGAGACATTTACTACTTGCAGCACTGAAATTAAAGCATGGATTCTTGTTGAAACTAAATTGGTGGCATGAACAGTCTTCCTCGTAGCGAAAGAAAAATACGAGGTGCATTCAATTTCTAAGGCCTCCGATTTTTTTTCTCCGGACTGGAAAGAGATAGAAACATGCACATTGTTTTAAAATGAGGCCGCGTTCATTGTCAATACGTCCCAGAGATGGCAGCACTGTATGGCAGATGGAATTTTACTGCCAGCGGCGAGAATGAGAACTGTTTTAAATACTTAAAATGGTGACGTTTTCCTTACTTGAACAGCATGCAATCATTCGTTTTCTGAATTTGTGTGGTGTGAAAGCAATTGAAATTCATCGACAGTTGAAGGAGACATGTGGTGATGGAGTTATGGATGTGTCGAAAGTGCGTTCGTGGGTGCGACAGTTTAATGAAGGCAAAACATTGTGTGACAACAAACCGAAACAAGCCGGTCTGACGACATGATCGAGAAAGTGGAGAGAATTGTTTTGGGGGATCGCTGAATGACTGTTGAACAGATCGCCTCCAGAGTTGACATTTCTGTGGGTTCTGTGCACACAATCCTGCATGACGACCTGAAAATGCGAAAAGTGTTATCCAGGTGGGTGCCACGAATGCTGACGGACGACCACATGGCTGCCCGTGTGGCATGTTGCCAAGCAACGTTGACACGCAACGACAGCATAAATGGGACTTTCTTTTCGTCGGTTGTGACAATGGATGAGACGTGGATGCCATTTTTCAATCCAGAAACAAAGCGCCAGTCAGCTCAATGGAAGCACACAGATTCACTGCCACCAAAAAAATTTCGGGTAACTGCCAGTGCTGAAAAAATGATGGTGTCCATGTTCTGGGACATCGAGGGCGTAATCCTTACCCATTGCGTTCCAAAGGGCACTACGGTAACAGGTGCATCCTATGAAAATGTTTTTAAGAACAAATTCCTTCCTGCACTGCAACAAAAACGTCCGGGAAGGGCTGTGTGTGTGCTGTTTCACCAAGACAACGCACCCACACATCGAGCTAACGTTACGCAACAGTTTCTTCGTGATAACAACTTTGAAGTGATTCCTCATGCTCCCTACTCACCTGACCTGGCTCCTAGTGACTTTTGGCTTTTTCCAACAATGAAAGACACTCTCCGTGGCCACACATTCACCAGCTGTGCTGCTATTGTCTCAGCGATTTTCCAGTGGTCAAAACAGACTCCTAAAAAAGCCTTCGCCACTGCCATGGAATCATGGCGTCAGCGTTGTGAAAAATGTGTACGTCTGCAGGGCGATTACGTCCAGAAGTAACGCCAGTTTCATCGATTTCGGGTGAGTAGTTAATTAGAAAAAAAATCAGAGGCCTTAGAACTTGAATGCACCTCATACATTGCAACATACAAATACTGAAGTCACAAAAATGAATAATGTATATGGGATAATTTTTCATATTCTGTCCGTGGAGACTTTTAGACTGTCTGATTTTGCAGCGAACTTGGCGCTTAGCAAGAAGTCAGTTGTTCGATTATTACATATATGTATTTAATAGAAGTCACTATTAGGCTACACTGATATCATTAATTTACCTCTAATTTTCTGTAGCTGCTGATCATACAGTCTGTCCACTAAATCTTGATGATTAGTACATACACATTTCAAGGTGTCTTGCAGTATGGAAGAAATTATTGCCTCTCCTTGTGATTGCAGACAAAATCATGCTTATGAACGAGTATAGCATTTACTACACACATTGTTGATGCATGAGTAAAAATTACATGTCCTTTTTATGTGAAATCGTAAACATAAGTACTCTCAAGACTGAAACAAAAGTTGTTAAAAAAAATTGAATATTCTCCGGACATTGCTATTCTGTTTCTAAGAAAATTTTAAAAGCCCATATTTTCTGTCTTCTGTGACAATGTACAAATTCCTTATTCATAATGAGGTAAAGAAAACATTCATACAAATTAATAACAAGACAAAATAAAATGGTATCTTATTGGGAACTAATTGTTTAGATATAACACAAGTGCTAGCCTTAGAATCAAGCACAGCAGTCAGTCTGGATTTTCAGGGAGAGATATATGAATTCGCAAAAGTGAAAAGGAAGTTATTTCTCTAAGTTCGCTATATTTTGGGAAAGGTCAGTTAAATGGTATTGTGTCATGTATATGTGGGACTGACTAAATTTCACATTTAAATGAAGTAATTTTGATATAGGACATTAAACTGTAACTATTTTCTTTGTATTTTTACCATATATTGTACCCAATTTTGAAGTTTCCGTGGTAATTTTTCAGTAAAAGAGACAGATGAACTGTAGTAGTTATTTTATTATTTTTTAATATTTAATTTCACATGTGCTTTGTATTGGAAATGGAAATGCCATGTGGCTAGGGCCTCTCTTTGGGTTGACTGTTCTCCTGGTGCAAGTCTTTCGAGTTGACACCACTTCAGCGACTTGTGTGTCGATGGGGATGAAGTGACGATGATAAGGACAATACAACACCCAATCTCTGAGTGGAGAAAATCTCCGACCCAGCCAGGAATCGAACCTGGGCCGTTAGGAATGACATTCAGTCATGCTCACCACTCAGCTACCGGGGGGGTGGGGGGGGGGACATGTGCTTTGTATTGTAAGTTATTTAAATACTTCAGTATAGTTTAGAATTGAAGTTAATGATTATGTTTCATTATTGATGGTACTCTGAATAGTAATGCTGAAATTTAGGAGAAAGGGGGGAGGGGTGTAATATAAATTATTGCACAGAGGCATCACATGCCCTAAATACGGCACTGACAATGTAATAATAATAATAATAATAATAATAGCTTTATTCAACATCGAATGGTACACTGCACATGTACAAAGAAACAGTAATGATTAAAGTTATTTGTACAATACACAAGACACATTCTTCTGAATACGTCATTAATTTACAACAAAATTACAATAAGGTGTTTGCTTATTTCTATTCACATAATTTCACAGAGCATTTGTTGTTCTTCATATAAGTATGGTACTCTTCTAACGTGTAGAAAGGGTGTTTTACTAAAAATTTCTTAAGCTGATGTTTCAGTTTAATTGTAGGAAGAGCCATGACTGCTCTAGGCAGTGCATTAGCTAATTTTATACCTGCGTACTGAGGCCCCTTTTCGTAAAGTGCTGTTCTGTGGCTGCCAGTGTAAAATCTTTCTTTATTTCTAGTATTGTACTGATGGAAATCTGAATAAGTGTTTGGGTGCAGTCTTTTCACAAGCAATATGGCTTTTAGAATGTATGTGTTTATAATAGTTAACACCTCTGTTTTTGGAAACAAGTTGCGACAAGATTCCCTATATTTTGCTCCACAGATTATTCTCACACCCCTTTTTTGAAGAATGAGTAGCTTATCTAGATTAGCTTTGGTTGTTGCCCTCCAAATTTCAATACCGTAGTTCAAATGAGAGGAGAAAAGAGCATGGTATGCAGTATTTAGGACTACAGTGTCTCTACAGAACTTGCTAATAGTAGTGATTGCAAATATATTTTTTGACAACTTAGTTGCTAGAGAGTCAATATGTGTGTCTCATTTCAGGTTGCTTTGGATTGTTATGCCAAGGAATTTTACACTAGACTCTTTCTTTACCAATTCGTTGCCCATGTATAATTTAATTTCATTATACAAACTGCTTTTGTTAAACTCCATCAAACATGTTTTACTGGTGCTTACATTTAAGTGGCTTTCATTAAATAACTGAACAATTTCTTTTGTCACATTATTACACTCGGCCTCTAGTTCATTACATGATTCCTTTTTACATACAATGGACGAGTCATCGGCATACAGAACAATTTTGGAATTTATAGTACAGTATTTAATATCATTTACATAATCAAGAACAGAAGGGGGCCCAATACCGAGCCCTGGGGCACGCCATATTTTATGCAAGGGATCTCTGATTTGTAGACACAACTTTCCATTTTAAGTAGAACAAACTGCTTTCTATTGCTCATATAACACTTTATTAGGTCATAAGCAGCGCCTCTAATGCCAATGTTCCATAGCTTGTCTAATAGGATGTCAACGTTCACACAATCAAAGGCTTTTTCCAGGTCTAGGTATACACCTGCCACATGTTCCTTGCTTTCGATACCCCCTAACACCTCTTCAATTAGTTGAGCAGCTGCAGTGCTAGTTGATTTACCTTTTAAGAATCCATTTTGATTTTCGAACATCAGGTTGTGTTTGTTAAGAAAGTTTATAATCCTGTTGTATATAACTTTCTCAACTATTTTGGAAAAGACAGGAAGGATTGAGACTGGTCTGTAGTTATCTATTTTGTTGTTGTCACCTTTCTTAAAAATTGGTGTTACCTGTGCTATTTTTTAGTCTGTCTGGAAAGGTGCCTGATTCTATTATTTTGTTGACTGCTGCAGACAGAGGTACAGAGACATTTTGGCTACAGGCTTTTAAAACATTAATATTTAGGCCATGATGCCCAGCTGAATTAGAGGGTTTTAGAGAGCTAATGATGCCCATTATTTCTGCACAGTTTGGGGGGGGGGGGGGCTAGATATATACTATGGTTACATAGTAAAACTGTAGTGCATGTTTTTATGTTTGTCATTTATGGCTATGGTTACATAGTAAAACTGTAGTGCATGTTTTTATGTTTGTCATTTATGGCTTCCCCTACGGAAGAAAAATATTCATTAAAAATATTTGCAATTTCCAGTTGGTCTTTTATGAGCATGCCATTATGTTTAATAGTAAAGTCCATACAGGATTTTTCATTGCCGGTTCTAAAACTGTTTATGACTGACCAGATGCCAGTAGTTACGTTGTGTGAGTTTTGAAGCTTATTTGCAACATAGTTGCTCCTGGTCTGTGTAAGTAAGTCCTTATAGTGTGCTTGATATATTTTGAAGGCTTCCTTTAGCTCAGGAATCTCTCTATTATTCAGCATTGCACTGTGGTGTAGTTTTAATTTTTCCCTCGCTTCAGTATATTTTTGTTTATATTTTTTGTTTGTTTCATTTTTGTGATTACAACTGGGCATGTTGTATCAAAGCAGTAATAGAAGTCAGCAGCAAAGTTATCACATGAAAAGCTATTATTTTCAAACCATTTTATTTGTGCTAGCATCCAGTTTAGTCTATTTATGTTGTCATTATACATTATTCTTGTAGTTACAAACTGTTGCTTTGTGGTGACAGTGGGGGCCTAATGGCGTTCCAATTTAAGCTGTACTGCATGGTGATCTGAGATTACTAGTTTTAAAACTGATGCACTGTGGGATAGGTGGGTCATGTTTGTTATTATGTTGTCAAGACATGTTTTACTATTGCCAGTTTCTCTAGTGGGTTCCCGAATGAGTGGGGTCATGTTAAATTCATCACACAACGATGTAACTTTTTGGTGCTGACATCATTTGTTAATAAATCTATATTTATATCCCCTGTAACTATAATATTTACATGACCATTTGGCCCAGAAAATGTTGTGTCTATATATACAAGCAAGTCAGAAAGATTTACAAAAAAGGTATCTGTATTTGTTGCAGGTGGCCTGTAAACACCGATAACTGTTATGTTATCTCTACCCCATTTCAGGTTTATTGCAGCAAATTCTGAGACTCCTTACAAGCAGAAGGCACTCACATCAATAACATTAAAATTACTTTCATTTACAGTGAAAATTGCTACACCTCCCCCAGTCTTGTCTTTTCTACTGAAGGCTGTGCAGAATTTCATACACAGTGGTTGACTAATGCTAATCAGAGCTTCATTGTACCAATGTTCAGTTACAACTAATATATCGGGTTTGTCAATCCGTGAAATTACGTCTAGATCATTATGCTTATTTCTAAGACTACCAAGATTCTGGTGTATGATTTTAAGGCTGAGTTTTACCTGCTGGACCTTAGAGGATAATTTTGGACTAGCAATGAGGCCAGCATGTGTGTCATAGACAATGATCGTAATTGGAATTTAGTGATTTTAAGAAGATAGTATTGTTTCAAACTTTCCTACCAATTACAGCACCTACTTGTGGCATATGGAATACATACAGTCTACAGATTTATTTCTCCGTAACAGTTTCCAAAGGATAGTATTACTTACATTGCCCAAATTTGGCTGTACTTGGAATTGCTGTTGGTATGTTATATGATCAGCTTTTCAGTTAATTAATGTGAGTGAAAATTTGCTGGGAGAAATCTTTGAAGACGTGGAAAGCCCTAGCTGATTGTTTCACAAGCCACCCTCCCTCCACCCACCCCCACCCCAAATGGTTTGTACAGCCAAAGACTGGGCAAAACTTTTGAAGCCTGTTCAAGTAACAGCAGGTAGGTACAGTTTTACATTTTTGTATGTTACAAATAACAATAACAATCTATATCTTCTGTTGTTTATGTATGGTACAGATGTACATTATCCGAATACCTCTGGCACAAACAATTTTGAAAAACTTTCTTGTTTGAACAAAAGATGGGTTGCATGTTTCTATATTGGCACCAAATTACAGACACACAGTTGCATAAAATATCAAGTATTACATCAGTAGTATCATTCTTAACTAATTTTGGTGATCAGATATGAATCATAGTACTACAAGACAGAATTAAATAAACTTTTACATTTTCAATATACCAATATAATACAAAATTGGGAGAAGTAATGAGAACACTTAAGACAAAGTAACTGCTTAAGTGTTTTGTGTACACATGTTTAAAAGTAATAATACAATACATTTATAAGCAACAAATAATATTTTACCAAATAATATTACATATGCTGTTCCTTGATTACTAATTAGATTTCAGGTAACACGTGCCACTATAGTTCCGGTGACAAGACATTTTAGTAACCCACCAAGTACAAATAGTAAGTGTAAAATAAATTATTCATAGTAATACAGTTTACATAAATGAAACAGGTAATAAATCTTTACAAATAAATGTCAGAGGCAGTTCAATCGCCGCAGCAAATATTTATTATTTTTTTTAGTCTTTGGAGTCTGAGGAAACAGGAAGTTCAACTTAAGTCACTGTTCATTTGTAACATGCAGGGTGTTTCAAAAAGGACTTTACAAACAGTATTTATGGGTTTGCCACTGGATCATGTTGTGCAAATTCCCCAATATTTCTTGAGAGCAACTGTCCAACATCTTCAGGTGGTTTAGCCTTGCTGGTGGCTAAGTGCAACTGATGGTATCTGCATGCCAATGCCCCATTTCTAGAACATGCATGCAAAGAATGCACAGGGCCAGAAATCATGCGTGCGCAATGATTTGCAGATAGATGTTGCCATACTCAAACACCCTCTGCCGAAAATCACAATGCAGCTCTCCTGCACATGCACTGTATGCTCTGTTTACTAACAGTGTGGCCAGATGTTACTCACTAAAAAACCGTACTAGACCAATGTTATGATAGGTCTGTCACCAAAAAATCTTGATTTTTGCGTCGTGAAAGCTTGAACACTCACACAAAGACTTGACAACTTTGAAAATTCATATAAATTCATAATACCTGTAGAGGTGATTGTAATATCAGTTTGTAGGGAAATACATCACGTTTTGTCCCACATAGTTCGCTAGTGCTGAATTGCACTGTAAGGAGAACTAGTGGCAGTTGCATTAAAGATGGCTGCCTTCACTGGACCTAAGTGTGATAGCTGAGTTTTTGATTTGAAGAATCAAAGTTAGCAACAACAGTTCGGCATAATTTCAGTACCAAGTATGCTAAAGACCCTCCTAGTAGGCCTACAATTTATGAGTGGTATAAATGTTTTGTAGAAACAGGGTGCCCAGTAAGACATGGGAAATCATCAGGTCATCCAAGCGCATCTGACAACATCATTGAGCGAGTGAGACAACGTTTTGTCAACAGCCCTATGAAACTGACGTGGCGTACATCTCGCAAACTGCAAATTCCACATACGACTGTTTGGCGTGTGTTGAGAAACTGTTTGCATTTGAAAATATAAAAATTTATGATTGTACGAGCAATGAAAGACACTGATAAAATGGCTCACAAGAACTTCTGTGCAGATATGTTACATCAGTTACATGAGGATGAATGTTTCTTGGACAAAATTATCTTTTCTGACGAGCTGACTTTTCACTTAAGTGGCTGTGGGATTTGGGGCAGTGAAAATCCACATCAAACATTGCAACATGTTTATGACAGTACTAAACTGAACATTTTTTGTGCATTGAGCAAGAACAAACTATACAGTCCCTTTTTTTCTGTGAGAGATCCATCAACGGAATAGTGTACCTGGATATGTTACAACAATTTTTAATACCACAGATTGATGAGGATGACCAAGACCACTACCTGACTGACATCTAGGATTTTTTCAGTGACTGGTTTCACGTCAAGGGATTGGCCATGATGTGCCAATTGCACGGCCCCCTCGTTCCCCAGGCCTGACACCTCTCAATTTTTTTTCTTTTTTAAATGGGGAGTCATCAAGGATATTGTGTTTGTACCTCCTGTGCTGGCTTCTCTACCTGAACTTAGAGCAAGAATTTACACTGCCATGAGCAAGTTTATGTAATGTCCCACCGGTTAGTGAGTAGTTAAAAAATGGTTTAAATACCTGTGAATATCTTGCCTTCGGTGTCCCTCGATGACTGCATACATGAGCTAAAATATGCTTGTTCAATAAATACAGGATACCATAATGGATTTCACTACAATGATGTGGGCCACAACTGAAGTAAAGTAAGTACGTAGATTTATCCACTTCAAACCCTGTATCTTATGAGCTCATGATCAACCTTCAATATAAGAAGCCTCGTTGTTACTACTACAGCTAACTAATGGTAGCACATACTACACTGGCGATATTAAATAGTCCATTGCATTGTTCAACACTAATACTCAACAAAGTACGAATATAAAGTCACATATCATTCTGTCTTTTGCGATATTAAATCATACTGTTTAATACTCTGAAATAATCCGTCACTGCACTATTCTAACATGCTATTTTAGACAATGTCCAACACACGAGTTGCTCTATTGTAAATCCAAACCTGAATCATGCACCAAGACCTTATCACAACTGTATGCACAGATCTATCCTCTAGAGGGTCCAACAATCATCTGCCCTAACAATACTCAAAGCTGAGTATTTATACTCTTCCTGCAATGTACTACTAGTTATAATAATGCAAAACATAATTTATAATATGAAATAGTTTAACAACATTATCAAACACTCTATAATATTCCCTACTTTGCTAGAACAAGTTTAAGACATTTTCTAAACACATACAAATCACATTAATATTGAAATTGCAGAAATAAGCATTCTCACAATGCTAAATGATCAATTATCTTTATGTTGTTAATTAGGCTGGAGATTTAATTCCTACCATTTACAGATGATGAGAACAAAATGTGGCTATTATTCTTATAAAAGCCTTTTTCCTATTATCAAAGAGTAATTTAATTTATTTATAGCTGAGATATAGGAGTATTGATCTAGTAATACATAATGCAGGGATGGTAACTATAAGCCTGGAATATTACACCCTGAGCAAGTTACACCTGTAATGCTACACCAAGTTTGGGGAAAAAATGGCTTATGGTGGAATGTGAGCAGGATAACCAACAGAAGCCAAATACTTCTTTAGTTTAAGGTAAAAAAAACTTTATGTGTTTCCCCATAAAATAACACTTAACTCCAACTCTATATCTTCTTTCAATAAATTTATATGAATTATTAAAGTTGTGAAGTCCTTTTTAAAACACCCTGTATTTCATTATAGAAGGGTTTGACTGTCATTTTTATTCTTTTATTTCTGCATTTCCAGTTTGTTACTTGCTCAAGGGTCAGGTACAATAATCCTACTTACAAGTATTTTACTCTCAAAATTCAGATCACAGCAGATGGTAGTAGTAATCTTTTAATGTCACAATAATAAAGTCTGGCTAAAAAGTGTCTAAATCATTAGTCTACATATTTATAAAGTACACCTTGCATTTACAAAATTTGACATATAAACAAAAAAGAAACATATATATCTATATATCAAATAACGGAAAATCCAGGATGGAATATAACAATACAGGGTTATTACAAATGATTGAAGCGATTTCACAGCTCTACAATAACTTTATTATTTGAGATATTTTCACAATGCTTTGCACACACATACAAAAACTCAAAAAGTTTTTTTAGGCATTCACAAATGTTCGAAATGTGCCCCTTTAGTGATTCGGCACACATCAAGCCGATAATCGAGTTCCTCCCACACTCGGCGCAGCATGTCCCCATCAATGAGTTCGAAAGCATCGTTGATGTGAGCTTGCAGTTCTGGCACGTTTCTTGGTAGAGGAGGATTAAACACTTCACCATTAAGAAAAAATGTTGCTTCATCACTGAAAACAAGTTTCGCACTGAAAGCATCCTCTTCCATGAGCTGGTGCAACCGCGCCGAAAATTCAAAGCTTTCGACTTTGTCATCGGGTGACAGGGCTTGTAGCAATTGTAAACGGTAAGGCTTCTGCTTTAGCCTTTTCTGTAAGATTTTCCAAACTGTTGGCTGTGGTACGTTTAGCTCCCTGCTTGCTTTATTCGTCGACTCCCATGGGCTACGCGTGAAACTTGCCCGCACGCGTTCAACCGTTTCTTCGCTCACTGCAGGCCAACCCATTGATTTCCCCTTACAGAGGCATCCAGAAGCTTTAAACTGCGCATACCATCGCCGAATGGAGTTAGCAGTTGGTGGATCTTATTGAACTTCGTCCTGAAGTGTCATTGCACTGTTATGACTGACTGATGTGAGTGCATTTCAAGCACGACGTACGCTTTCTCGGCTCCTGTCGCCATTTTGTCTCACTGCGCTCTTGAGCGCTCTGGCGGCAGAAACCTGAAGTGCGGCTTCAGCCGAACAAAACTTTATGAGTTTTTCTACATATCTGCAGTGTGTTGTGACCATATGTCAATGAATGGAGCTACAGTGAATTTATGAAATCGCTTCAATCATTTGTAATAGCCCTGTATTATGAAAAGGAAAACTTACTCACCATATAGTGGAGATGCTGAGTCGGAGATAGTGCACCACATTTTTTTTCTCAGCTGAAAACACTGCTAGCGAATGCGAACTTTACATATATGTTATTTGAAATCTCTGAGTGAGTGTACCAAGTTTCTGTCACATTCGACAGAAATGGTGTCTGTACATGATGTACGATACAACCAACATGTCTTCATTGAATTTCTCACTGCAGAGAAAGAAACTGTAGGGAATATTCACAAGCGCTTGTGCAAAGTCTATGGAGCACATGGTGTCGACAGAAGTACAGTTATTTGCTGGGCTAGGAGGGTGAGGTCATCAGAAGGCGTTTTTGGCGGAGCTCCACGATTTGCAGTGGTTGGGAAGACCATCCATGGCTGTCACACCTGACATGTTGCAGTGACTGATGTTGACATTCACGAGGACAGGTTAAAGGATGCCTTTCATGAAAGACATTTTGGGGATGATGAGGAAGTGATTCACACAGTAAAGCACTGGCTCCGCCACCATGACAAGGATTGGTACCCACAGGGCATACATATATTAATAAATATATGTGTCCAGTTCCATCCATCCCTTCACACGATTATCGTCACCATAATGTGACAGAATGAAGCATATCATCAGTGTAAAGTTCAAAATAAGTACAAACTACTAGTTCTTGTCAAGCATTTGTGTCTTCAAAGTTATAAAGTACATGGCTTAGTGTAAGCAAAATCGTGTCACTTTAGGATACTGTTGCTTCAGTATTATCGAAGTATTGTAGCTGAATATAGTGATACAATTGTACATCATCTCATTTCATATTTCATCTGTTGACTCCTGTTTAGATGTTAGGTCAACACAATGTGTAAGGCATAATATTTCAGTGTATATATTGGTGTAATAAAATAAGAAATTTGGTCATTCACATTATGCCATAACATATCTCCCACAATTTCAGATATGTATATGTATGTGCAAGTATGATTCTTGTATGTACAGGGTGTCCCACTCAAACATCCCTGATTTCAGAGACCCAGGAAAAAAAAAACACAGTAGATACAGCAATGAAAAATGTGCCACATTGTAGAGTATCTCAAAGAATTTATTTATTTATCATCAGTACACCTCTACATGTGAACCATTTGTAGCACAAAGAATATTGAGTCTATATTCAATTTCTTACCAAGTTCTTTGTAACATTTCCACCATTACTGTTGCAATCTCATTGGTGATACGATGTTGCAGCAAAGGAATATCGTCCACTTTGGTCACATACACACGGTCCTTCACGAATCCCCACTTGAAGAAATCAAGCAGCATAATGTCGGGTGAACATGGTGGCCAGGCAATGGGTCCTCTGCATCTGATCCAATGATTGGGAAATTTCCTATCCAGGAACTTGTGAACAGCCATTGACCAATGCGGCGGAGCTCCATCTTGTTGAAAAATGATGGTGGGTTGCAAGTCTTGTATCTGAGGGTACACAAACTGCTCCAACATGTCCAGATACACTGAGCCACTCACTTTTTGTTCTGCAAAGAAGAACGGTCCAATAATCCTGTCATGCCTTAGCCCGCACCAGATGTTTAGTTTAGGGCTATCACGAACATGTTCAATGACAACGTGCAGATTTTGCGAACCCCAAATCCAAACATTATGCCTATTAACCCTTCCTGGTAGATGAAAGATTGCCTCATCTGAGAATAAACATCTTTCCAAGTAGCTGGCATCCACATCAATACACTGCAGCATATCCATAGCAAATTGTTGTCGGCATGGTTTGTCATTCGGCGTCAGATGTTTCAGAATTTGCACTTTGTAAGCACACATATGAAGATGCTGGTGAACTACACAAGGCAATGTTGATCGAGATACATCATGTTGCCTAGATTCTTGATGAATTGACTTACATAGCACCGGTAACGTGCACTTCCAGAATATTTCAGAACACTTCATATACCATTCTTTAATTGTATTCACATCGGGTGGATCACATTCATACACACAATGATCATTTCTTTGCACAGTAAAAAGCGATTTTGTTTCTGAAAACCACACTACTGCTTGCGCGCGCTGCTGTTGAGTCACCATTTTCACTTCATGCGACCATGCTGCACTCTGGCGATGATACTTGGCACTTCTGATGCAGGAATATGAATTCTTTGAGATGCTCTACAATGTGGTGCATTTTTCACTGTTGTATCAACGGGTTTTTCTCTCCTGGGTCTTTGAAATCAGGGAGGTTTGAGTCGGACACCCTGTATTATGTAAAGGCAAAATGTGAATGTTCATACATTCTTGTATGTAATGAAGAAGGCAAAAGTTCATTACCATATTCATACAGGTAATGGGCATTCCATATACGTGCAAGTTTATACAATCCAAGAAAATTTCCAAGCATCATGAAAAATGTAGACTTATATAACTAAATGTCTAATTAACAGGAGTGATACTAAGCAAAGCCATATGTGTAGGTTCATATAAGCCATCAAAGTGACAAATGTATGTCCAACTGCAACGCGGCAAGTTATCATTAGATGACATTCATTGCAGTAAGCCATGCAGCCCTCTAGTACAGTGGCTGCAGGATGGCTATGTTTGTTGTTGTTGGTGGTGGTGGTTCCCCCCCCCCCCCTTCAGCCTAAGCTTGTCTTTTAAAACCAAGTTAAGAACAATAACAGATTGACTTCCATTATCATTTGAAGCCATTCCAAATAAAAATTTAGTCACTATGCATTACGTAATAAAAAAAATCAGTCAAAATTATTATTGGGTTATTTTTGCCATGTGAGTGCATGAGAATAATTGAGAGAGTGTATGTGGGACATACGTTAAAATTTAATATTTCATTTTAAGTAAAACCTGGTATAAATGAACCATGGAAAAGTTAACCACGATTCAGGTGACATATGTCGGTGTGTGCTTGCTTTTCTATAAAAGTAGCCAGAATGGTAGTTAGAGGCAGAATAAGTTTAGAATTTAAAGTGGTTTTTTTTCCACTTCATTTATTTTGATTGAACAAAATACAACAATCTGAAGTTTTGATGACATTAATTACTATCAAATTAGTGATTGGATAAGGCAAGATTTGCCATGAGAATGTTCTGAAAGGAACATTCTGATCAGTCATTTAGATCAACAGCCAGTCAGAATTAAGTGGTTCCCATGTGAAAAGAGGAGTGGGCATATAGGAGAGTACCTCGAGAGATGTCGCTTCATAGCCAGTCCACAGATATCACAATGTCAGATTGTCCCTTAAAAGTACTCTGTAAGATGAGGAAATAGTGAGCTAATATTGGTTCAGACATATCATGACTGGAGCTATGAACATTTTAGTGAAAGTTTGGTGTTTCTAAATTAAGAAGTTTGAGAGATATGAGCATGTGAACTTTTTGGTCATAGTAACAACTCTGTGTGGCATGTTTCATGCTCTGTATGGAATATTTTGGTGAGAACCTCTAATGAAGAAGACCACTGAAACAACTGAATGTTTAACTCACGAATAGTTGTGGGTCTGTGACTGGTAGAATGTGAAAATTAGTCGGGTCGGACTTGCTAAACTTCTGGCTGCTTTTCGAGTGAATATCTGTTATACAGACAGCGAACTTTGAATGATAACATTTTATCATATTAAATACAGACTTGATAGCCATTTCATGTGTTTCAGTATGAATAAAAAGCAGAGTTGATCTAATTTACAATGCTTACACTGCGTAGCAAGTATCTGCTACCACAGAGCGAAGGGACGTCGCGAATCATCCTATTGAGGTAGATGGACTGAACGATAGCGTTAACAAAAACACAGATGACTGACCCCGCCCTGCCACACAACCAACCAAGTATGTTAACTTAAGTGACACAAGTAAGTTTTCATAAGCATATGAATAATGAGGAAAGTGCTATTGAATTCATATAACCATGTATGTATGAAACTGAGTGACAATAGGCAAAAGCAACAAGTGGTTTATCAGACAGATGTGAGCAATGAGCAGTGTAGTATAGAATCCATTCAGCCATGTGTGTAATATATTGATAAGCAAAGTGAGAAATGCAAATTTATATAGGCATTTGAGCAATGTGTTGCAAATAATTTAGCCAACTTTCAGATAGTCAGTGTAGACAATTTATTATCAGTTTTATTATGTCTAGGGGAATGGATGACAGGAATTATTTTGATCCTCAGCACAAGCATCATACAGGCATTTACATCCAAAAGTAGTATTACATGTTTTGGTATAATGAGCAGTTTGATAGCACGTGTGCATAATAATTGTTAGGAGTTTCAAATAGACATCTACATGATGAAATTGTACTAATTGTACTTGTACGTGAAACATATATTGCAAGTTTTGTATGAGTATGCATGCTGGTTGTATGTATTGCAGTAGCCACCAGAAAGATTGCGGGAGGTGCACATCGGCACGGCGCATCAGGGACAGCAGTTGCCGCAAGTAAAGTCCCGTCCACCAGAGGGCATGCGAGAATTCAGCCACGACCTCTGCCGACGGAACAACAACAACTCCAGCAGCACGGGCCGTGCCCAGCCTGTTCACATTGGGCATGCCTATCAGACAGTTCCTGGTCTACACTATGTGAAGTGCGACGGAAAATGTGAATCGTGTTACTACATGTATGTAAAGAGTATAAGGAATAAGAAAATAAAGGAATGTGACATCAGAAATTGTGTTTATGTTGAAGAAAATGTCACATGGCTAGGACCCTGCACTTATCAGTTTGTAGGGAAATACATCACGTTTTGTCCCACATAGTTCGCTAGTGCTGAATTGCACTGTAAGGAGAACTAGTGGCAGTTGCATTAAAGATGGCTGCCTTCACTGGACCTAAGTGTGATAGCTGAGTTTTTGATTTGAAGAATCAAAGTTAGCAACAACAGTTCGGCATAATTTCAGTACCAAGTATGCTAAAGACCCTCCTAGTAGGCCTACAATTTATGAGTGGTATAAATGTTTTGTAGAAACAGGGTGCCCAGTAAGACATGGGAAATCATCAGGTCATCCAAGCGCATCTGACAACATCATTGAGCGAGTGAGACAACGTTTTGTCAACAGCCCTATGAAACTGACGTGGCGTACATCTCGCAAACTGCAAATTCCACATACGACTGTTTGGCGTGTGTTGAGAAACTGTTTGCATTTGAAAATATAAAAATTTATGATTGTACGAGCAATGAAAGACACTGATAAAATGGCTCACAAGAACTTCTGTGCAGATATGTTACATCAGTTACATGAGGATGAATGTTTCTTGGACAAAATTATCTTTTCTGACGAGCTGACTTTTCACTTAAGTGGCTGTGGGATTTGGGGCAGTGAAAATCCACATCAAACATTGCAACATGTTTATGACAGTACTAAACTGAACATTTTTTGTGCATTGAGCAAGAACAAACTATACAGTCCCTTTTTTTCCGTGAGAGATCCATCAACGGAATAGTGTACCTGGATATGTTACAACAATTTTTAATACCACAGATTGATGAGGATGACCAAGACCACTACCTGACTGACATCTAGGATTTTTTCAGTGACTGGTTTCACGTCAAGGGATTGGCCATGATGTGCCAATTGCACGGCCCCCTCGTTCCCCAGGCCTGACACCTCTCAATTTTTTTTCTTTTTTAAATGGGGAGTCATCAAGGATATTGTGTTTGTACCTCCTGTGCTGGCTTCTCTACCTGAACTTAGAGCAAGAATTTACACTGCCATGAGCAAGTTTATGTAATGTCCCACCGGTTAGTGAGTAGTTAAAAAATGGTTTAAATACCTGTGAATATCTTGCCTTCGGTGTCCCTCGATGACTGCATACATGAGCTAAAATATGCTTGTTCAATAAATACAGGATACCATAATGGATTTCACTACAATGATGTGGGCCACAACTGAAGTAAAGTAAGTACGTAGATTTATCCACTTCAAACCCTGTATCTTATGAGCTCATGATCAACCTTCAATATAAGAAGCCTCGTTGTTACTACTACAGCTAACTAATGGTAGCACATACTACACTGGCGATATTAAATAGTCCATTGCATTGTTCAACACTAATACTCAACAAAGTACGAATATAAAGTCACATATCATTCTGTCTTTTGCGATATTAAATCATACTGTTTAATACTCCGAAATAATCCGTCACTGCACTATTCTAACATGCTATTTTAGACAATGTCCAACACACGAGTTGCTCTATTGTAAATCCAAACCTGAATCATCCACCAAGACCTTATCACAACTGTATGCACAGATCTATCCTCTAGAGGGTCCAACAATCATCTGCCCTAACAATACTCAAAGCTGAGTATTTATACTCTTCCTGCAATGTACTACTAGTTATAATAATGCAAAACATAATTTATAATATGAAATAGTTTAACAACATTATCAAACACTCTATAATATTCCCTACTTTGCTAGAACAAGTTTAAGACATTTTCTAAACACATACAAATCACATTAATATTGAAATTGCAGAAATAAGCATTCTCACAATGCTAAATGATCAATTATCTTTATGTTGTTAATTAGGCTGGAGATTTAATTCCTACCATTTACAGATGATGAGAACAAAATGTGGCTATTATTCTTATAAAAGCCTTTTTCCTATTATCAAAGAGTAATTTAATTTATTTATAGCTGAGATATAGGAGTATTGATCTAGTAATACATAATGCAGGGATGGTAACTATAAGCCTGGAATATTACACCCTGAGCAAGTTACACCTGTAATGCTACACCAAGTTTGGGGAAAAAATGGCTTATGGTGGAATGTGAGCAGGATAACCAACAGAAGCCAAATACTTCTTTAGTTTAAGGTAAAAAAAACTTTATGTGTTTCCCCATAAAATAACACTTAACTCCAACTCTATATCTTCTTTCAATAAATTTATATGAATTATTAAAGTTGTGAAGTCCTTTTTAAAACACCCTGTATTTCATTATAGAAGGGTTTGACTGTCATTTTTATTCTTTTATTTCTGCATTTCCAGTTTGTTACTTGCTCAAGGGTCAGGTACAATAATCCTACTTACAAGTATTTTACTCTCAAAATTCAGATCACAGCAGATGGTAGTAGTAATCTTTTAATGTCACAATAATAAAGTCTGGCTAAAAAGTGTCTAAATCATTAGTCTACATATTTATAAAGTACACCTTGCATTTACAAAATTTGACATATAAACAAAAAAGAAACATATATATCTATATATCAAATAACGGAAAATCCAGGATGGAATATAACAATACAGGGTTATTACAAATGATTGAAGCGATTTCACAGCTCTACAATAACTTTATTATTTGAGATATTTTCACAATGCTTTGCACACACATACAAAAACTCAAAAAGTTTTTTTAGGCATTCACAAATGTTCGAAATGTGCCCCTTTAGTGATTCGGCACACATCAAGCCGATAATCGAGTTCCTCCCACACTCGGCGCAGCATGTCCCCATCAATGAGTTCGAAAGCATCGTTGATGTGAGCTTGCAGTTCTGGCACGTTTCTTGGTAGAGGAGGATTAAACACTTCACCATTAAGAAAAAATGTTGCTTCATCACTGAAAACAAGTTTCGCACTGAAAGCATCCTCTTCCATGAGCTGGTGCAACCGCGCCGAAAATTCAAAGCTTTTGACTTTGTCATCGGGTGACAGGGCTTGTAGCAATTGTAAACGGTAAGGCTTCTGCTTTAGCCTTTTCTGTAAGATTTTCCAAACTGTTGGCTGTGGTACGTTTAGCTCCCTGCTTGCTTTATTCGTCGACTCCCATGGGCTACGCGTGAAACTTGCCCGCACGCGTTCAACCGTTTCTTCGCTCACTGCAGGCCAACCCATTGATTTCCCCTTACAGAGGCATCCAGAAGCTTTAAACTGCGCATACCATCGCCAAATGGAGTTAGCAGTTGGTGGATCTTATTGAACTTCGTCCTGAAGTGTCATTGCACTGTTATGACTGACTGATGTGAGTGCATTTCAAGCACGACGTACGCTTTCTCGTCTCCTGTCGCCATTTTGTCTCACTGCGCCCTTGAGCGCTCTGGCGGCAGAAACCTGAAGTGCGGCTTCAGCCGAACAAAACTTTATGAGTTTTTCTACATATCTGCAGTGTGTTGTGACCATATGTCAATGAATGGAGCTACAGTGAATTTATGAAATCGCTTCAATCATTTGTAATAGCCCTGTATTATGAAAAGGAAAACTTACTCACCATATAGTGAAGATGCTGAGTCGGAGATAGTGCACCACATTTTTTTTTCTCAGCTGAAAACACTGCTAGCGAATGCGAACTTTACATATATGTTATTTGAAATCTCTGAGTGAGTGTACCAAGTTTCTGTCACATTCGACAGAAATGGTGTCTGTACATGATGTACGATACAACCAACATGTCTTCATTGAATTTCTCACTGCAGAGAAAGAAACTGTAGGGAATATTCACAAGCGCTTGTGCAAAGTCTATGGAGCACATGGTGTCGACAGAAGTACAGTTATTTGCTGGGCTAGGAGGGTGAGGTCATCAGAAGGCGTTTTTGGCGGAGCTCCACGATTTGCAGTGGTTGGGAAGACCATCCATGGCTGTCACACCTGACATGTTGCAGTGACTGATGTTGACATTCACGAGGACAGGTTAAAGGATGCCTTTCATGAAAGACATTTTGGGGATGATGAGGAAGTGATTCACACAGTAAAGCACTGGCTCCGCCACCATGACAAGGATTGGTACCCACAGGGCATACATATATTAATAAATATATGTGTCCAGTTCCATCCATCCCTTCACACGATTATCGTCACCATAATGTGACAGAATGAAGCATATCATCAGTGTAAAGTTCAAAATAAGTACAAACTACTAGTTCTTGTCAAGCATTTGTGTCTTCAAAGTTATAAAGTACATGGCTTAGTGTAAGCAAAATCGTGTCACTTTAGGATACTGTTGCTTCAGTATTATCGAAGTATTGTAGCTGAATATAGTGATACAATTGTACATCATCTCATTTCATATTTCATCTGTTGACTCCTGTTTAGATGTTAGGTCAACACAATGTGTAAGGCATAATATTTCAGTGTATATATTGGTGTAATAAAATAAGAAATTTGGTCATTCACATTATGCCATAACATATCTCCCACAATTTCAGATATGTATATGTATGTGCAAGTATGATTCTTGTATGTACAGGGTGTCCCACTCAAACATCCCTGATTTCAGAGACCCAGGAAAAAAAAAACACAGTAGATACAGCAATGAAAAATGTGCCACATTGTAGAGTATCTCAAAGAATTTATTTATTTATCATCAGTACACCTCTACATGTGAACCATTTGTAGCACAAAGAATATTGAGTCTATATTCAATTTCTTACCAAGTTCTTTGTAACATTTCCACCATTACTGTTGCAATCTCATTGGTGATACGATGTTGCAGCAAAGGAATATCGTCCACTTTGGTCACATACACACGGTCCTTCACGAATCCCCACTTGAAGAAATCAAGCAGCATAATGTCGGGTGAACATGGTGGCCAGGCAATGGGTCCTCTGCATCTGATCCAATGATTGGGAAATTTCCTATCCAGGAACTTGTGAACAGCCATTGACCAATGCGGCGGAGCTCCATCTTGTTGAAAAATGATGGTGGGTTGCAAGTCTTGTATCTGAGGGTACACAAACTGCTCCAACATGTCCAGATACACTGAGCCACTCACTTTTTGTTCTGCAAAGAAGAACGGTCCAACAATCCTGTCATGCCTTAGCCCGCACCAGATGTTTAGTTTAGGGCTATCACGAACATGTTCAATGACAACGTGCAGATTTTGCGAACCCCAAATCCAAACATTATGCCTATTAACCCTTCCTGGTAGATGAAAGATTGCCTCATCTGAGAATAAACATCTTTCCAAGTAGCTGGCATCCACATCAATACACTGCAGCATATCCATAGCAAATTGTTGTCGGCATGGTTTGTCATTCGGCGTCAGATGTTTCAGAATTTGCACTTTGTAAGCACACATATGAAGATGCTGGTGAACTACACAAGGCAATGTTGATCGAGATACATCATGTTGCCTAGATTCTTGATGAATTGACTTACATAGCACCGGTAACGTGCACTTCCAGAATATTTCAGAACACTTCATATACCATTCTTTAATTGTATTCACATCAGGTGGATCACATTCATACACACAATGATCATTTCTTTGCACAGTAAAAAGCGATTTTGTTTCTGAAAACCACACTACTGCTTGCGCGCGCTGCTGTTGAGTCACCATTTTCACTTCATGCGACCATGCTGCACTCTGGCTATGATACTTGGCACTTCTGATGCAGGAATATGAATTCTTTGAGATGCTCTACAATGTGGTGCATTTTTCACTGTTGTATCAACGGGTTTTTCTCTCCTGGGTCTTTGAAATCAGGGAAGTTTGAGTCGGACACCCTGTATTATGTAAAGGCAAAATGTGAATGTTCATACATTCTTGTATGTAATGAAGAAGGCAAAAGTTCATTACCATATTCATACAGGTAATGGGCATTCCATATACGTGCAAGTTTATACAATCCAAGAAAATTTCCAAGCATCATGAAAAATGTAGACTTATATAACTAAATGTCTAATTAACAGGAGTGATACTAAGCAAAGCCATATGTGTAGGTTCATATAAGCCATCAAAGTGACAAATGTATGTCCAACTGCAACGCGGCAAGTTATCATTAGATGACATTCATTGCAGTAAGCCATGCAGCCCTCTAGTACAGTGGCTGCAGGATGGCTATGTTTGTTGTTGTTGGTGGTGGTGGTTCCCCCCCCCCCCCCCCCCCCCTTCAGCCTAAGCTTGTATTTTAAAACCAAGTTAAGAACAATAACAGATTGACTTCCATTATCATTTGAAGCCATTCCAAATAAAAATTTAGTCACTATGCATTACGTAATAAAAAAAATCAGTCAAAATTATTATTGGGTTATTTTTGCCATGTGAGTGCATGAGAATAATTGAGAGAGTGTATGTGGGACATACGTTAAAATTTAATATTTCATTTTAAGTAAAACCTGGTATAAATGAACCATGGAAAAGTTAACCACGATTCAGGTGACATATGTCGGTGTGTGCTTGCTTTTCTATAAAAGTAGCCAGAATGGTAGTTAGAGGCAGAATAAGTTTAGAATTTAAAGTGGTTTTTTTTCCACTTCATTTATTTTGATTGAACAAAATACAACAATCTGAAGTTTTGATGACATTAATTACTATCAAATTAGTGATTGGATAAGGCAAGATTTGCCGTGAGAATGTTCTGAAAGTCATTTAGATCAACGGCCAGTCAGAATTAAGTGGTTCCCATGTGAAAAGAGGAGTGGGCATATAGGAGAGTACCTCGAGAGGTGTCGCTTCGTAGCCAGTCCACAGATATCACAATGTCAGATCGTCCCTTAAAAGTACTCTGTAAGATGAGGAAATAGTGAGATAATATTGGTTCAAACATATCGTGACTGGAGTTATGAACATTTTAGTGAAAGTTTGGTGTTTCTAAATTAAGAAGTTTGAGAGATATGAGCTTGTGAACTTTTTGGTCATAGTAACAACTCCGTGTGGCATGTTTCATGCTCTGTATGGAATATTTTGGCGAGAACCTCTAATGAAGAAGATCACTGAAACAACTGAATGTTTAACTCATGAATAGTTGTGGGTCTGTGACTGGTAGAATGTGAAAATTAGTCAGGTCGGACTTGCTAAACTTCTGGCTGCTTTTCGAGTGAATATTTGTTATACAGACAGCGAACTTTGAATGATAACATTTTATCATATTAAATACAGACTTGATAGCCATTTCATGTGTTTCAGTATGAATAAAAAGCAGAGTTGATCTAATTTACAATGCTTACACTGCGTAGCAAGTATCTGCTACCACAGAGCGAAGGGACGTCGCAAATCATCCTATTGGGGTAGATGGACTGAACGATAGCGTTAACAAAAATGCAGATGACTGACCCCACCCCGCCACACAACCAACCAAGTATGTTAACTAAGTGACACGAGTAAGTTTTCATAAGCATATGAATAATGAGGAAAGTGCTACTGAATTCATATAACCATGTATGTATGAAACTGAGTGACAATAGGCAAAAGCAACAAGTGGTTTATCAGACAGATGTGAGCAATGAGCAGTGTAGTATAGAATCCATTCAGCCATGTGTGTAATATATTGATAATCAAAGTGAGAAATGCAAATTTATATAGGCATTTGAGCAATGTGTTGCAAATAATTTAGCCAACTTTCAGGTAGTCAGTGTAGACAATTTATTATCAGTTTTATTATGTCTAGGGGAATGGATTTCAGGAATTATTTTCATCCTCAGCACAAGCACCATACAGGCATTTACATCCAAAAGTAGTATTACATGTTTTGGTATAATGAGCAGGTTGATAGCATGTGTGCATAATAATTGTTAGGAGTTTCAAATAGACATCTACACGATGAAATTGTACTTGTATGTGAAACATATATTGCAAGTTTTGTATGAGTATGTATGCTGGTTGTATGTACTGCAGTAGCCACCAGAAAGATTGCGGGAGTCGCACATCGGCACGGCGCATCACGGACAGTAGTTGCCGCAAGTAAAGTCCCGTCCACCAGAGGGCATGCGAGAATTCAGCCACGACCTCTGCCGACGGAACAACAACAACTCCAGCAGCACGGGCCGTGCCCAGTCTGTTCACATCGGGCATGCCTATCAGACAGTTCCTGGTCTACACTACGTGAAGTGCGACGGAAAACATGAATTGTGTTACTACATGTATGTAAAGAGTATAAGGAATAAGAAAATAAAGGAATGTGACATCAGAAATTGTGTTTATGTTGAAGAAAATGTCACATGGCTAGGACCCTGCACTTGCCATATGCATGATTCATGAAAAGTATGCATCCCCCTTAGGGTTGTAATGATTGTATGTGTCTGCAGAAAATTCCAAAGTGGTATAAAAAATTTCTGGATGAACAAATTGGTGTGTAAAATGTATCAACTTAGTCAGAATACCTGTATGGTTTCAGTTGTGTTACATTTCCAAGCCTGTAAAGCTTCTTGGAGTTTGGGTAAATGAGCCTGTAAGCATTAGGATGTGGGTTTTCATAAATTTCAAAACATCTATTAACTGCTTTGTATTTTGTGTTTAACTTTTTACTAGAACTGAATCTCTATTTTAAATTTTGCAGGTTTTACTTGCCTGTCTCTTGTTGTAATGCTGTATCACAGTTTCTGTAACAATATCCTCTCTCTCAGTGGCAGTTGTGCTTTTGCATGCTGGGAATTCAATGAGTTGACTGATGGGATAAGCGGGTTTCTTGTTATACAAAATTTCATATGGTGAGAATCCTGTTGCACTATGTTGTAAGCTGTTTAATCTGTCTTCAAAACTACTGATATATGGAGGTGACTGAACACACAATATGAGTGAGTGGACAAGACATGCTGCCATAATGTGGCCGACTAGAGATCTGGAGACAGTCCGAAATGAAAAAGGAAGTCAATGCCTGATACTGGGTCTTCTATGTCAGCCACGTAGAAGGACCAAGTGAACTGTTTGCCAGGTATGAGTTCAATAGGCAACTCAGCCAAACCATTGACATGGAGTGGCAATTTATTTGCTGTTCGAAGGAACAGTTTCGCTGGTGTCGTATCCTTTATGGTAAATGTGGGAGGTATGACACTAACGTCTGCTCCGGTGTTGATGAGAAAATACTGGCGCAAACCTAAATCCTAGGTGTACAGACGTCCTTGTGCGGTGGGGGATCTGATAGAATGCAACGTCTGTGGGTGCCCTTGCATGTATCCGAGAGCCGTGGTGGCTACTGTGGGCCGCGAGCGACATTTGGGAATGCGCAGGGTGGGCAACAGTTGCTTGCGGTATCCCTGTAAGTGGAGTGGAACCAGCATATGCGTGAGTCAGCTGTACTTGTCCTGCCAGCCAAAGCATCAGGCGAGGGAAAGGCGGAACGTGCAGGCACTAGCCCGATTGGGTTGGGGAGAGGCTGGTGTTGGACTGCTCACGATTCCCAGTCTTGGCCATTAGATGGCTGCTGTTCTGTGTGCTGTCTGCGATATGCAGGTGCCCTGCCTCTACCACCCGATGGTGAAAGTATATTCACAGGATTACCAACTTTGGCAATATTAGGCACTGTGCTGTGTGGAGAGAGGTGGCAGTGCCGAATAATGGCATATGCCTTGTCTGCCAGCTGTAGTTTATCCTCGAGTGATGCTGCGGTATATGGGAGTGAATGTAATTGTAGTTCTTGTGGCAGCTTCATCAACCACAATGCCCAGAATGCTAAGTTCGGCAAGATCCTGGTACTGATCTGCGCACGAAAGCATCACCACAGCTATGAGGGGGTTCTGTCGCCTAAAGTCTCATCATAAATAATGTTGTGAATCATATTGGCTGGCAGACGAGAAAGGCATTCAATGAGTAATGCGATGGGCAGAGGCATATTTTTTGCTCTTGGGTGGGTTCAGCAACAAGTCACTGATGAGATCAGGGTGGTCATGCAGGTGGTTCACTAAACACACAAAACGAGAGCTGTCATCCGCAATACCATGTATGTCCAACATGTTGTCTACCAAGGTAAACCAAATCACTGGGTTGTCTGGTTGTAATGGCCGCAGCTGCGTAACACAACCAGGCATTCTGCATGGTGTTCACTGATGTGAACTGTGCCTCAGTGGTAGGCGATGTGTTGCATTGAACATCCGTTAGCTGTGCAGGCGAGACATGATATCCAGTCCTTGTAGGCAGGGAATCTGTAAGGCCGCATGACGAGCATGGTGTGGCAGGTGAGGAAGGATCAATGGCTGATGCAGATGAAATCTCAAGCAGAGGCACGAAATCATGATTGAGCGCTGGCCAAAGTGACCGTACGGTTCTAGGCACTACAGTCTGGAACCGAGCGACCGCTACGGTCGCAGGTTTGAATCCTGCCTCGGGCATGGATGTGTGTTATGTCCTTAGGTTAGTTAGGTTTAATTAGTTCTAAGTTCTGGGCGACTGATGACCTCAGAAGTTAAGTTGCATAGTGCTCAGAGCTATGATTGAGCGCTGAGTGGACAGGGTTGAACCACGGCAGGTGCGTCACCTGAGGTGTGCATGGGGGGGCAGGACGGGTAGGTGTGTACATGACCCAGGGGGTGGATACGAGTGACCCTTTGACCAAAACGTAGGGGGGGACATAAAACAGCGGACCGCTCTGAGGAGGGGGCAGCCATACACGTGGACCCTGATACTGGACAGCTGTGTGGTCCATGTTGTGCCGTAGAAACTCGGGCGAGGGGTTTCCACAATCTTGTGCAGGAGGAGCATTCTGTCAAGTGTAAGAATGCTGTAGAAGGTGTCCGCACCAATGTGTGCAGCGCCCGGTGTGGTGTGCCAGCGGAGGTTAGGGTCGTCGAAGCAAAGACCAGAGGTATGAACATTCCCAGTGGATTAGTAGCACATGGGGTAAAGCACTGTACTTCACAATTGAATGTCCAGTCTGCAGTTGCGGCGTCCTGCACTGCTGGAAAAACTGGACATTGCGACATTGTTTATTGGCGCAAAACCGATGGTACACGATGAGCAAATGCAACATATGTTTGTGACTCGGGTTCACCAATGTGAGTTTTCTAGCTATAGCGACTGACTGCACACAGAAATCTCCAACTTACTATGATCAGGCACTTTTAATAAGGTTCGTGTGACTTCACAAAACACAAGAAAAATAATACAGAAACTGAGAACATGCATATTGTCACCTCAGTCCTCAAGATCAAACCAAAGAACAAGTTCCCACAGACTGTTTACTCTGCACTTCCTAGATGGCAGTTACTGGCGGTTGATGGCCGCCACATATGTTTTATGTTGTAGTCTCTGATAAATTCTTTCCATGCTTTTGATATGAATTGACTTCCATTATCAGATAAAATTGCTTTTGGCATACCTGCTGTGTGAAAATAACTTTTTGTGATTTTAATAATGATTTTCTTTCTAGTTTCTTTCTTCAAAGGATACAGTTTATGTATTTTGAGAAAAAATCTACCATGACAAATAAATATTGAAAACAATATGGTTCAAATGGCTCTGAGCACTATGGGACTTAACTTCTGAGGTCATCAGTCCCCTATAACGTAGAACTACTTAAACCTAACTAACCTAAGGACATCACACACATCCATGCCCGAGGCAGGATTCGAACCTGCAACCGTAGCGGTCGCACGGTTCCAGACTGTAGCACATAGAACTGCTCAGCCACCTCGGCCAGCTATTGAAAACAACCTTTAGCTCTTGGCAATTTGCTAAACAGGTCAGTGTCCACTAAATACATTTTTTTATTGGATGTAATACGTTGCAAACAGCCTAAATTCATTTTGTTGCTTACCTTTAATTTTGACATCTGTCACAACTAGGAAGAAACATTTTGGCTCTTCTGACAATGTTGTGAAAAATCTATGTTTTCCTGAATACACTTCAATGAACCACAATCTCCAAACCTTTAATGATTACATCTTATAAGTGTGTCAGTATTTTATCTGACCCACAAACTTTCCATCTATCACTGTCAGGACTTTGTTTCAAATACAAAATACCTCTGTCAATTTGACAGTAAAGTTGTACCTTTCCATATCCGTTCTTTCCTGAATAGCTTTTCACAAGTTTCTAATGGTCATTGTGATTTTAATTCCTTGTAACTTATTGGAAATTCTCTTAATTTCTTTTTTGTCTTTTACTCTTTTCAGATAAATGATTTTGAAATGTTTTCCTTGAGTTTCATCTCCATCTTCACTCCCCACTGGTAACCTAGTTAATTCATCTACAGTTACATTTTCCTTTCCTTTAATATTCTGAATTGTATGGTGAAATTGTAAGTAAACTGCCCAACTGGTAACTTTTCTATGGTACAGCATACACTCTTAAATATATAGTAGAACTGCTTTTGCAATGTTCTGCTAGTGATTGGAATTGAATTATTTTCTATTACTCCATTAACCTCTTTTTCTTGAAATAGATGCACACTTAATCCCGTACACTACTTTCTGTCATTAAGCAAAATGGCAAAAAAAATCTGTTGTACATAGAACCTTACTATTATACAACTGTTTCTTAATTTCATTAAAAGCTAGTTGACATTCTTCATTCCACTCGGACACAGTACTTTTCTTTAAAAGGTTATTCAAACAAGTTGCATAATGCTTGGGTTCTAATGTAATTCCTATAGAATCCTACAAATCAATAAAATGACATTAATTCCTTCTTATTCATAGGTTTTGGAAATTTTGGAATGGCGTTGATTTTTTTCCTGATCTAATAGAATTCCCTCTACAATAACACTATGGCCAAGGCATTTTTATTGTCTCACAGCAAATCTACATTTTCAAGTTTTAATGTCATTCACCCCAGTCTCATCTTTTTCACAACTTCTCTCAAGGTGTCCATATGTTATTCCCAAGTTCTACTCAACAACAAAATGTCATCTACAAACAGAGTCAATTTTTCCAAAAATTCCCTTCCCAAAACACCCCTGATAAACTTTGCTACAGAAATTTTTAAGTTAAATAGCACAAAATAATATTGAAAGCTTTTTCCATTATATAAAATGCTGTATATTTTCTGGAATCATATTCTAGTTTACTTTCACAAAAACTGGATGGTAGGTCAAAACTAGTGATAAACTTTACATTTTGAAACTTACTTAGCAATTCATCAGTATTGTCTGTATGATCTGTTTCTCTTTCAAGATACTTATTTGAATGTCTTGAGTCTGATACAAGTCTTATTCCTGTGTCACATTTAGATACTGTAACGATGCTATATTCTTGAACGTTACTTAAATTAACTTAACTTGGCCTGGAGTTCATTTGGTGAAAGAATATAACAGTTTCCAACTTCACAAAATTTATTGACAACTGAACTGCATACTCGTCATGTTAACAAAACACTGACTGACATACTTCACAGATCTCTTTGACTGACTGACAAAACAACAACTCAACAACTAACTTGCAGCCTCACTGCATTGCTTTATATAGAGTTTTAACAATAAATTTAAAACAACCCATTATTAATTTTGTACAATTCTGATGTTACAATTGAAATTTACAAAATGTAAAGAAACTAATGTTATAGTCAAATAAGGTATAAAATACAATACCGTATTACATAAATTTTTATAGGATCATCACTAGTTTTAAATATGAAAATCGATCTGAACTTTAATCACAACAACGTCTCTTGTATTATTTTAGTTATATAATTACAGTTTGAATTTTGTTACTAACAATCAATGAAAGTACAAATCTCGTGCTTTATCCAATTCCATACAAAAAAGGTACAAATAGGGCCTTAAATTCTGAAAATCATAAAGTTGTGTGATGTAAACAATTGGAGAGTTAATTAGAAATGTAATTACAAAGGATATTAATTACAGAGGAGTGCATAAAAATAGATAACAAATGAAAATACATCACTTGGTAATAATTTTTGAGCCATTTCTCAAGATAATGAGGTTCTCTGTGTCAACCCAGCAATTGACTGCAGTTAAGGTAATTAGAGGCGCCAGCCACTTATGCCAACATTTCCACAGCCTCATAACATTTGTTACTAAATATCTCTTACTTCAACTTCTCAACTAGGTTTTTGATTTGGAACCTGTACATAATTTTGTTAATGTCAACAATCCATAGACAATTATGATAATACATATCCTTTCAGAATTAAAAAAACTGGATTTTGACTAATTGAACTGAATAATGCATCCAAAACACACACAGAAGGCTCCAGGAAGCACTGAATCGTCCAAAAACCACCCGGATGCATAAAAAAAAGGTGGTATCAGACATTTCATATGCATCTAGGGGGAGACTGTACCATTATAATACCACCTCTAAAGAATTATTATACTGACTCCTCCTTCTCTCAACTATTCTCTTCTTTTGCACATTTTGCAACTCTGTTTATAGTTGCTTTCTTTTACATACTAGTATGGAATAGGGCTTAACAAAAATGGATCATGAGCTTTTAATTTAAATCTACTCTTCCTGGCTTAACATAAAAAATATCACTGTATTCCCATACAAAATTTTCTAGTTCACTATCCAAATTACTTTTTGTTTCATCATTACAATGTGTTCACATTCCTCAAAACATCTCCAAACTCTTCTACCCCTCTGATCTGATGACTTTAGCTATTGTTTAATATTACTATATCTGTTTCTCCAAAGATCGTACTCTTTGCTTCAGTAAAAGTTATTTTCTAATCCCTCCAATTAAATGTTACCTTTTCTTTAACTTTCCAATCCACACCAAGCATCATACTTTCATTCAATCCCTCAATTACCAGGCATCCTCGGGTAAAGCACACATCATTGATTTTAAATTCTACCAAAACTTGTCTAGTGATTAACTTGCTACTTTTCCAGTGGCTCCTGTGATACTTATGTGTGTTACAGGAATTTCAGTAAAATTTTCACTACTCTCTATCCTATCTCTTGACTTTTTTGACATTCCAGTAATGATACTACTGGTGTCCAGAAGACAGCTACATCTCCAATTATTAATGTGAACAGAAATGTAAGGGCTTCCTAATTCATCACACTTTTCATTATTTTCATTTTCATATAATAAATCTTCCTCAGTTTCTTTACGACTCATTCCTTTCTCTTCCACTGAAACCTCATTACTCTTGCTAGGCTGCAAACTTTCCAAAACTACATTATGATTGGATGGCTCCCCATTAGAATTAAATTTTATTTCGTTACCTGAGTGAATATCTTCTCAAATTTTCCTTAAAGTTTCATGCATTTTATTACCATTGCCAACATTATCACAAAAATCACAAGCTAAATTCAATATTTCATTACTAATTAAATCATTTCTCTCTTTATCTTCAGAACAAGTGGACACAATCATACTAAAAAACACTGGCGAGAGCAAATCATCATGTACTTCCCTATCTAACATAGAATCATCATTGAAACCTACAACAACACTTCTAACTTCATTGTGCATTGACCTATCTTTACTATCTGACATAGAGTTGTCATCTAAACCTACAATAACACTTCTAACTTCATTCTGCATTGAACTATCTTCTTTAATCACCACATAAATCATTCAATTGAACTCGTTACATAGGAAAACACCTAATTCATCACATAGCAAAACATCACTAATGTCATCATTATCATCAGAAAAATCTCTCAACAACTTCATCACAAAATTCATCAGCAAATTCATCATTACCTTCCACACAATAATTGTCAATAGCATCCAAATCTGTGCTGGCATAAGCTGTCACCAGCACACCAGGTGGCAAAGAGGTTGCGAGAAGACTGATAGTTGGTGCAAGCAATGCGCCCATCAGGAGAGAGGCCAAAAACAGACTTGCAGGCAACATGCCACCAAAGCCCTCTCAACTGGCAGTATTAAGACTGTCGCTGTGGACCGGAGAACTTAGTCAGTCATCCAATGAGTCAAGTCACCAGTTGCAGCCCAGTGGGAGTTGCAATCGCAGTTAAAAGCTCAGCCTCTAGTTCAGAGTCAGTCAGTACCTCACTACATGGCAGATGTGCGCTTCACCAGCAGTGATGCTAATGTGGACTATTATGGAAGAGCTTGTACAACAACACCCGTACTGTCTTAAGTTAAGTAGCTCTCTGTTTAAGTTAATAAGGAACCCTGTTAATACATGCATGCTTTTGTGTTATAGAAAGAGGATACCGGCCACCAAACATCTTCTCCTAGGTTCCCATGGTACAAGCCTACAGTGACAATGGGACGACAAAAAAAAAAATCATCATCAACTACTTCAGTAATCCTAACAGAATCAATATCAATAGTATTAGCATGATGAGCACTCAAATCATTACTCATAGCATCATCATATAAGCATCTCCTGACGTTCTCTTCTCTCCCTTCCAAGTACATGACTCTTTGTCTCCATATGTTCGATGCCAGTACCAACAGGTTCACTAAACACATCTGCATCAGAATTATTCATTAAACTCACAATCATCCACATTATTATCAACATTAAGCACAACTTCATTACTGTTACTTGAGTTATCAAACAAATTTGTCAAAATATCACTACAAAGAACTGTTTGAGTTTTTTTTCCTTGCTATTTCTTCTTTTTCCATCTCTCTCCTGAATATCCTCCCAAAATTCTCTAGTAAATTCTATTCTATTCATTGCATGTGACCTTGTGTCTTCTCTCTGTTTTGTCCTATAATAATCATCTCTCCCTGTTCTAAAATTACTGTTTGGTTGTTTTTTGTCTCTTATCATTCCTTGCCTCAAACTGACATGCTGTCCAGGTGGCATCTCTCAGTTTTCTTGAATTCTCCATCCATTTTCAAAGTTTGTGTTACCACAATGCATATCATTACTGTTTCCCCATTGTCTACTTCTTTGCTCATTTCCTCTCTTTTTGTCCCTGTGCCTATCTTTTTTTACAAATTTGATTTTCAAGTTATCTGACATGTTGGTGGAAAAGTTATCTTTGCATTGATAAATGAAATCTACATGATTGATTTTATTTTCAGAAAATTTTTGATATTAATATTACTTCAAATATTGCTGTTATTACTTTAAAAAAAACTCTAGTCACAATACTCTGGCTCACCTACCTACTTTTGAATTTACAGTTGAAATAGTACTAACACATGCATCAACATCACTTTTAATTTCAGAAAGATTGTCATTAAAATTTTAGTTGTTTCATTTATCTCCTTATTTACAGTTTGCATTTCAGTTTTGACTACTGAACATAATGTCTTGAAATTCTTATCATTAGTTTAAATTTCATGAACAAGATTTGTTTTTAAGATTTTGGTCCTGATCTCAACTCCCTCAAGCCTGTAGTAGTGGTACTAGTAGTACTAGTAGTAGTAGTAGTAGTAGTAGTAGTAATGATGATGATAATAATAATAATGATAATAATACTTTATTCAACATAGAATGATTCACTACATATGCAAAAAAGAGATAACAATTCTTGATACATAGCACAATAATACATTCTTCTGAATGTCATTGATTAACAAAGTGATCAAATTGCGAATAAAATGGTTTGCTTACAACTGTTTACGTATTTTTTCAAAGCACTTAGCATTTGGCGTGTAAGTATGATATTCTTCTAATGTGTAAAAGAGATTTTGTAACACGAATCTCTGTTGCTGAAATTTAAGCTTCAATGTGGATAGGATCATAACTGTACTGGGCAGTGCATTGGCTAACTTTAAACCTGAACATTGTGGACCCTTTTCATACAGTGCTGTTCTGTGGCTGCTGATGTCATTTTTTTTCCCTACTATTGTACTGGTGCAAAATGCCCCCTGTGGGTCAGGTGCTTACAATAGGCCCGAGTTACTCCTGCCTGTCGCAAGAGGTGACTAAAAGGAGTCTCAAACATTTTGGTCTTTCTGTGATGGTCTCCTGTAGGGGTTTGACTTCCATTCTTCAAAATTTTTCTGAAAAGCAAGCCAATTGGGGAAGGGGACCTTACGTGGTGCATTGTGTCCATCATACACTAAGACCTTTAGCATAGTTTATCATCACGGATCTGCCATCCCGCTCATTCTCCAGCTGTTAGGCGAAGACACCTTTCCGAATGCATTTCCTCCATCCACTGTGCAGTGTCTTCTTCTGCACTGACGATGATAATGGGCTTGTTTGCACCTGATATCCAGCACAGTCACCAGTATGTTGTGGTGGGGTCACCATGTACCCTCTGGGTTGTAGCCCCCTGACTACACAGGGATCGCCTGCTGACGCCTGCACCATTAACTCCCCATGTATGCCCGTCAACATGGGGCATCGGGACTCCCAGAATGACCATCCTGCTGGGTGGCCTGTGCTGAGGCTGGGTGGTGTCCATGGGGAGGGCCCCTGGTCAGAGTGGGTGGCATCAGGGTGGATGACATGCAATGAAGTGGACAATGTCATCTGTCGCTGGTGGTCAAACACCACCAGTCTCTAAGCGTTCCAGGTCTCAGTTGAATGCAAGGAAATATGGCCCCAAATCATTCCCCTCCCTGGCCACACCACTGGAGGAATGTCAGGCTAAAGATGGAAGTGAACTTTATTTGCCCCAGTACCTAGTATGTATGGGAGCTGATGGGTAATCCTTCATGTCGATGAAGCCTCAGTTTTTTGTGGAGCATTTAGAGGGCAAGTTTGGGGATGTGGAGGGATTGTCCAAAATGCAATCTGGGTCAGTCCTGATAAAAAGAGCATCCCCTGCCTAGTCACAGGCATTATTTGCCTGTGATAAGCTGGGGGATGTTTCTGTTTCCATCATGCCTCATGAGAGCTTAAATATGGTCCAGGGTATTATATTCCTCAGGGACCTTCTTTTGCTGTCAGATGATGAGCTGTGCGCCAACTTAGAGCAACGAGGTGTCCATTTTGTCCAGTGCATCCGTAGGGGTCCAAAGGATAATCTGGTGGCCACCAGTGCCTTCACCTTGGTGTTTGAGTGTGATAAAGTACCTGAGAAGGCCAAGGTGATGGTATACTGATGTGATGTAAAGCCATATATCCCTCCCCTGCTGTGATGCTTTAAATGCTGGAAGTTTGGGCATATGTCTTCCCACCTGTACTTCCAACATCACATCATGACTCTGGACGTCCATCACATCCCAATGCTCTATGTGCCCCACTTCCCATCTCTGTCAACTGCGGCGATCAACATTCCCCTTGTTCGCCAGACTGCAGGATTCTACAGAAAGAAAGGAAAATCCTGGAACACAAGACCCTGGACCGACTGACCTACACTAAGGCTAAGAGGAAATTTGAAAGGCCATGTCCTGTGCGCATGACAGCATCTTTTGCTGCAGCTACGTTTTACAACTTTGATTCCAGCCCCATCAGTTCCGCCATTTACAGTTGGCCCTCTGGCCCGCAAGTCTATGTCTACCCCCCCAATGGTGTGGGGCACTCCTATCCCTGTTGCTCCCATACCACCTACTTCTGGAGCAATGCCCTCCCAACCATCCGGGACATCAGTCCCCACTCATCAGCTGGAGAAGCATCAGTCTTCTTCGACTGTTATCACTAGGAAGGGCTCCCTTTGGTCACTCACTTCCCAGGTTCTTACCAGTGGGAAAGAGGACACCCACAAGTGGCTGAAGCACCCACAGACAGCTGGTCATAGGGCTTAAAGATCATCCTCAATCCCTAAGACTGAATCAGTGAAGCCCTCCCAGACAGAGAAACCCAAGAAGAAAAAGACCTCCAAGAAAAAAGAAATTGCGATGGCACCCACACCACCACTACCTACAAGTTCTGCGTCTAAGGATGAGGTGGAGATTCTGGCGTCCCCTGAGGACCTAGATCTCACCAAACCCTCAGACACAATGGATCTATGCGGGCATTTGTGCCTTGAGAATGGCAGGGTGTGCTCCTGTCGACGACATCACCTGGCTGCAAACCTGTAAGTTATTTGAACAATGGATCTAGAATGCACAGGTACTCAATTGGTGGCAGCAGGTGACCCTCAGGCGTAAACAGCCTCTGTGATTGCTTCACGCCTTCCCAGTCTCAAGACAAAGTTATCCTCCAGTGGAGTTGTGGCAGTTTTTTCCACTAACTAGCTGAGCTACGACAACTGTTAAGCTTTACACCTGCTTTCTGCATTGGCTTCCAGGAAACATGTTTCCCAGAAATGTGGACCCCTGCCCTTCGTTGCTATAGGGGATATTACAGAAACTGTAGTGGCCACAGTAGTGTCAGGTGGAGTATGCAGTATGTAGTGAACCTGTGCCCCTTCAGACTCCTCTCGAAGCTGTGGCTTCAGGGTAAGGACAATGCAAGAAATAACCATCTGCAATGTGTATCTTCCTCCAGATGGTGCAGTACCCCTGAACGCATTGGCTGCACTGATTAATCAACTCCCCAAACCTTTCCTACTTTTGGGAGATTTTAACACCCATAACCCCTTGTGGGGTGGCACCATGATTAATGGCTGAAATAGAGATGTCAATAATTTACTGTCTCATCTTGACATCTGCCTCTTAAATCCTGGGGACCCCACACATTTCAGTGCAGCTCATGGTACTTATTCAACCATTGATTTATCATTTTTCTGCCCAGGACTTGTCCCATCTATTCACTGGAGAGCCCATGGCAACTTGTGTGGTAGTGAACACTTCCCCGTCTTCCTGTCACTCCCCCAGCATCATTCCCCAGGATTCCCACCCCGATGGGCAATAAACAAGGCAGATATGGAAGATTTCCCCTCTGCCGTTACCACTGAATCTTCCCCACTCGATAACAATGATGTGGTGGTTGACTGAGTAACCACAACGATCCTCAGGACGTCCCCAGTGAAAGACAGTGCCTTGGTGGTTGCCAGAAATTGTTGAGGACATTACAGAGCATAGGCAGGCCCTACAGTGACATAAGCCGTACCCATCACTGGAGCACCTAATAGCTTCTAAACTGCTCTGTGCTCATGTTCACCAGCTCATAAAAAGACAGAAACAGGAGTGTTATGAGAGGTACGTCTCAACCATTGGGTACCAAACATCGGCTTCACAAGTCTGGACGAAGACGGGACTCATCCTGGGTAGCATACCCCAAAAGGTCCTTGGCATTAATATCAATGGAGTGTTATCTACTGATGCAAACACAATTGCTGAGCACTATGCTCAGGCCTCTGCATCGGAGAATTACCCTCCACCCCCCACCCCCCATTTTGTAGGGGGGGAAGGGAAACTCCTGTTGTTGACTGCACACCACAGTGAACCATATAATACTCCATTTATTGCATGGGAACTCATCCTTGCCTTTGCACATTATCCCAAAACAGCTCCTGTGCCTGATCGCATCCATGCTCAGATGATTAAACATCTCTCATCGGACTACCAGCGACATCTCCCCACAATCTTCAACCACATCTGGAGCGATGGTGTATTTCCGGTGAAGTGGTGAGAGAGCACTATCATTCCAGTGCTCAAACCTGGTAAAAACCCACTTGATGTGGATAGCTATCAACCTCACCAATGTTCTTCGCGCTGCTAGAATGCATTGTGAGTCGGCAGTTGTGTTGGCTCCTTGAGTCATGGGGCCTACTGGCTCTGAGCCAGTGCGGTTTCCACCAGGGTTGCTCTACCACTGATAACGTAGTGTCCCTTGAGACTGCCATCTGGACAGCCTTTTCCCAACATCAACACCTGGTAGCCATATTTTTTTACTTAAGAAAAGCCTGTGACAAGACCAGTGACACCATATCCTAGCTACATTACATGAGTCGGGTCTCAGGGGGGGCTCCCCATTTTTACACTAAACTTCCTGTCACTCTTGACTTCCCATTGCCTCCCATAGTTCACCCCAAGTCCAGGAGAATGGAGTCCCGCAGGACTCTGTATTGAGTGTCTCTCTATTTTTAGTTGCCATTAAAGGTCTAGCAGCAGGTAGCAGATGCAAGGCTGTCCATCTCACCTATCTGTATACAGATGACTTTTGTATTTCCTACTGCTCCTCCAATACTGGTGTTTCTGAGTGGCACCTACAGGGAGCCATCCACAAGATGAGGTAGCAGATGCAAGGCTGTCCATCTCACCTATCTGTATACAGATGACTTTTGTATTTCCTACTGCTTCTCCAGTACTGGTGTTTCTGAGTGGCACCTACAGGGAGCCATCCACAAGATGCAGTCAGGGGCTCTATCCCATGGCTTCCAGTTCTCAGCCACATAGTTGTGCATCATGCTCTTCTGTCAGCATCGTACCAATCATCCAGAACCAGAACTTTACCTTAATGCAATCCACTGACTGTAATGGATACATATCGATTCTTAGGACTGGTTTTTGCTGGCTGATTGAGTTGGCTTCCTCATCTCCATCAGCTTATGTGATAGTGTTGGCAGCACCTCAATGTCCTCCGCCGCCTGAGCGACAGCTGTGAACAGCTGTTCACTCTGCACTGCTTCAGCTCTACAAAGCCCTTGTTCAAACCCACCTTGACTACGGGAGTCTGGTTTATGGTTCAAAGGTGCCCTCAGTGTTGCAGTTACTAGACCCAGTGTACCACT
Organism: Schistocerca cancellata; assembly: GCF_023864275.1. Lineage (NCBI taxonomy): Eukaryota > Metazoa > Arthropoda > Insecta > Orthoptera > Acrididae > Schistocerca > Schistocerca cancellata. The sequence goes on from NC_064631.1 coordinate 683,269,717, forward strand.
GTGGAGTTTGACTAGCAATGGTATCTTTTAGGATGAATCTCATGATCAGTGTACTGGTGGAGGCTGGGGTCCCTCCATTGCAGCTCACGCACTGACAAATGCTCGCCAGTTATGTCACACACATTCGTAGCTCTCCTGAGCATCCAAATTACTGTCTCCTTTTTCTTGACCCTGGCAGTTCATCTCCCACATTGGCGACCCAGGTCAGGGATTATGATTGCAGTTCACGCCCAATCCTTTCTGTCTGAACTAGAGCCCTTTCCTTTACCACCTCTCCTTTGGGTCCATTTGCATACACCTTCATGGTGTACACCTAGGCTGCAGCTTCATCTGGACCTGACTCTGTAGTGACTCTTTTGAGCAGCTTAAAGCTGCTGAACAGTGCTATCCTCACCATCCTTTGGTAGCAACCATCCAGGAGTTGTCTATGCTCTGGAATGGTCCAGTCATTCAGTGGTGTTTGTCTGGACCCGAGGACATGGCAGAATCCCAGGCAATGAACTTGCTGACAGCCTGGCCAAACAGGCTACTTAGAAACCACTTCTGGAAATCAGAATCTCTGAAACTGCATTTGGTATTCTGCTGCAAGGCTCTTCAGCTTTCGGATACCAAATGACATAACCTTAGTATGCACAATAAAACGGTGTGCTATAAAGGAGACTATGAATATGTGGAAGTCCTCCATGTGGGCCTCTTCCAGGGACTCTGTGGTTCTCTGCTGGCCCCGCAGCAGCCACACTTGGGTGATCCAAGGCTACCTCCTGCACTGTGAAGACCGTCCTCAGTGTCGGTGTGGTGACCGGTTGAGAGTGACCCACATTCTGTTGCGCTGTCCTACTTTGGCTACATTAATTTTAGCTGACAATGGCTCATTGGTTGGTTTAGTTTTATGTTTTATAATTGAGGGGTGATTTTATCATTCTATCTATATTTTAGCACATGTCCTTTGCCACTCTGTGTTCTCTACCCTAGTGCTTTTAGGCTGGAGGTTTTAATGTGTTGCAGAGTGGCTGACTTAACCTTTTTTATTCTCATGATCAGCCAGCTGTGGTAATCTGCTCTAATGTTTTAATCCCTTCTACCCATTTCTTGCTTCTCTCTGTGGTTTTCTTGTTCTATTTTGTCCATTGTAGTGTTTGTTGCCTTCTGTCATTCTTGTGGTTTTTATTTTCTCCCAGTTTTTTTGCAGTAAATCTTGTTTGTTTTATTCTTTCCCTTGTGGACTTGTTTTATAGGGACAAGGGACCTATGGTGTGGGTTCCTGTAGTCATGTCCTAGTTCATGAACCACGGGCAACGTATGAGTGGCCAAGTAAGTGGTCCCGACAGTCGGGATACCAGTTACTTTGGAATAAGGCTGGACATCTCGGACATATTCTGAGTCGTGGTCACCTTTGTGCTCATACGGCAAAGACTACCAATTCCCCTTTTAGTCCCTCAGCCGTTAGGGGTAAAACCCAATGGGACTCGGGGCAAGTAAGGCTAGCAACCTGCTTCCCTGGTACTTTAAATATGATGCTGGCAATAATCAGAGCAAAATGCTTCGGACCTTTGGAGGTGACGGAGTCCCACCTCTAACTGACAAACCAGGGACTCCTAAGATATGACTTGGCAAACAAATGGTAATGAGATGGGGAGCTATTAATATCAATGGGTGCTACTCTGGGAAGAAGGTAGAGCTGGCAGAGGCTGCAAGTAAGATGGGGCTGGACGTTTTAGCTGTTAGTAACATTCGGGTAAGGGGTGAGAAAGAAGAGGAAGTGGGAGAATACACGGTCTACCTGTCAGGAGTCAAAGCAGGAATACCACAATGGGGTGTAGGGCTTTACATCAGGAAAGAAATGGAACCCAGCATAATTGCAATAAGGTATGTAAACGAATGACTGATGTGGATAGATTTGACAGTGTCTAGCAAGAAAATTAGGATTGTGTCAGTATATTCGCATTGTGAAGGGACAGATCAAGATAAGATGGATAGTTTTTATGAGGCACTCAGTGATGTAGTTGTTAGAGTAAAGGACAAGGACAGTGTTCTGCTCATGGGTGATTTTAACGCCAGGATTGGAAATCGAACAGAAGGGTATGAAAAGGTTATGGGTAAATTTGGAGAGGATATGGAGGCCAACAGGAACGGGAAACAACTCTTGGATTTCTGTGCCAGTATGGGCTTAGTAATCACAAACTCCTTTTTTAAACATAAGAACATTCACCGGTATACTTGGGAAGGCAGGGGAACCAGATCTGTCATTGACTATATAATAACAGATCAGGAATTCAGGAAGGCTGTGAGGGACACACGTGTATTCAGGGGATTCTTTGATGACACTGATCATTATTTAATCTGCAGTGAAATTGGGATTGTGAGGCCGAAAGTGCAGGAGGTCTGGTCCATATGTAGGAGGATAAGAGTGGAGGAACTTCAGGATAAGGAAATCAGGCACAAGTACATAACAGCGATCTCAGAAAGGTACCAGTTAGTTGAATGTAGTCAATTACAGTCATTGGAAAAGGAATGGACAAGGTACAGGGACACAGTACTAGAAGTGGCTAAAGAATGTCTTGGAACAGTAGTGTGTAAAAGTAGGATGAAGCAAACAGCTTGGTGGAATGATACAGTCAAGGCAGCCTGTAAAAGGAAAAAGAAGGCGTATCAAAAATGGCTACATACCAGAACCCAGGTAGACAGAGAAAGTTATGTTGAAGAAAGAAACAAAGCCAAACAGATAATTGCAGCATCCAAGAAGAAATCGTGGGAAGACTTTGGAAACAGGTTGGAGACTATGGGTCAAGCTGCTGGAAAACCATTCTGGAGTGTAATTAGCTGTCTTCGAAAGAGAGGTAAGAAGGAAATGACAAGTATTTTGGAAAGGTCAGGAAAACTGCTGGTGAATCCTGTGGATGCCTTGGGCAGATGGAGGGAATATTTTGAAGAGTTGCTCAATGTAGGTGAAAATACGATCAGTAATGTTTCAGATTTCGAGGTAGAATGGGATAGGAATAATGACGGGAATAGGATCACATTTGAGGAAGTGGAAAAAATGGTCAATAGATTGCAGTGCAATAAAGCGGTCGGAACTCATCAAATACAGTGGAATGTCGGGTCTTAAATGGCTACACAGGATAATTGAAATGGCCTGGGAGTCGGGACAGGTTCCATCAGACTGGACAAAAGCAGTAATCACACCAATCTTTAAACATGGAAACAGAAAAGATTGTAACAACTACAGAGGTATCTCTTTAATCAGCGTTGTGGGTAAAATCTTCGCAGGTATTGTTGAAAGGAAAGTGCGAGTATTAGTTGAGGACCAATTGGATGAAAATCAGTGTGGGTTTAGGCCTCTTAGAGGTTGTCAGGAACAGATCTTTAGCTTATGGCAAATAATGGAGAAGTGTTACAAGTGGAACAGGGAATTGTATCTATGCTTTATAGATCTAGAAAAGGCATATGACCGGGTTCCTAGGAGGAAGTTATTGTCTGTTCTACAAGATTATGGAATATGAGGCAAACTTTTGCAAGCAATTAAAGGTCTTTACATGGATAGTCAGGCAGCAGTTAGAGTTGACGGTAAATTGAGTTCATGGCTCAGAGTCGTTTCAGGGATAAGACAAGGCTGCAACCTGTCTCCACTGTTGTTCATATTATTTATGGATCATATGTTGTAAACAATAGACTGGCTGGGTGAGATTAAGATATGTGAACACAAAATAAGCAGTCTTGCATATGCGGATGACTTAGTTGTGATGGCAGATTCGATTGAAAGTTTGCAAAGTAATGTTTCAGAGCTAGATCAGAAATGTAAGGACTATGGTATGAAGATTAGCATCTCCAAAACGAAAGTAATGTCAGTGGGAAAGAAATATAAACGGATTGAATGCCAAATAGGAGGAACAAAGTTAGAACAGGTGGACGGTTTCAAGTACTTAGGATGCATATTCTCACAGGATGGCAACATAGTGAAAGAACTGGAAGCGAGGTGTAGCAAAGCTAATGCAGTGAGCGCTCAGCTACGATCTACTCTCTTCTGCAAGAAGGAAGTCAGTACCAAGACTACCGTATTTACTCGAATCTAAGCCGCACTTTTTTCCGGTTTTTGGAATCCAAAAAACTGCCTGCGGCTTAGAATCAAGTGCAAAGTAAGCGGAAGTTCTGAAAAATGTTGGTAGGTGCCGCCACAACTAACTTCTGCCGTCGAATATATGTAGCGAGTCACAGGCATGCTTTTCAGGCACAAAGATAAATACTGGCGCCAAAACCTCTGCGTCAGTAAATAAATTAAAAAAAAAAAAAATGGTGGAAGACGAGATTTTTTCTCCGCCCCGAGTTTCGACCACTGCATTTTCATACATTTTCCAACGAAGTAAATACAAATACCGTATTGTTCATCTTCGAATGTAGCAACATTTCAATGTACTGTACTACGAAAATCCAACTGGCAAGACTGTTTGGGATGTTTGTCAATATGGCCAACTCTACGTTCTGAATTTTTTTTACCTATGAGAAGTGATGGTTGCTAATAGGAACTTTTATGAATTGTGAATCACATGCAGTATTCTCTTCACCATAAGAATAATACGTATATAAACATTTTGCCATGTATTGTTTCGTGTTTGCTGCTATCTCATTTAAATCCTGTCTGCTTAATAAACTACGAAACTAAAGTGAGACAACAGCAAACGCGGAAGAATATACGTATCATGTTTATATTCATATTATTCTTATGCCTAATAGTGATACAGTCAGAAATGAAGCATGGCTATTGACTAGATTTTTAAATCTAAGATGAATAATTTCTGTGCAGAATGTTATGTACTAAAGAGGCGTCTGCAAAGGTTTTCAAACGGAGAAAAATTTTCGCTAAACTCTCGTTCAGAACATCTTCTATCATACGCATTCTATTATTTGGTTCTTGTTGATCATCGTCAAAGAAAGCAGCAGTGTTAGTAAAAACAAATAGCAGTCTCTTGCCACTGTTTCGGTAATGAGACGATTCCTCTTTTTTTCTGAAAACTGCAAGCGGCGGTAGCGCGCACAAAAGCAAGCCATGCCGCGAGCGGGACAGGTTGTAAACACTCATTATCAGAATGCGACAAACAGTGCATGACACAGTACAGTAATACTATAAGAAAGAGAACGGCACTTATCAGATCAAAGAAAAACAAGCAATCAATCCAAACCAGACGAAGCACGTGAAAAAGGAAGGGTACCCGTATAAATACGGACGGAGCGCCTGACGCATAGCAATGGCTACCTGGTAAAGTTTAACTGCTAAGCTTACTACGCAAACCAAACTACTGTAGTTGTATCGTCATTCATTTGACCTAAATTGTGTCTCATATTACAATGGGCCAACTTTGTTTCGATTTGGAGGTGCGACCTAAAACTTTACTCTCCCCTTGAATTTCGAGTCTCAAATTTCAGGTGCGGCTTAGATTTGGGAATATTTTTTTTCCTTGATTTCGAATCTCATTTTTCAGGTGCGGCTTAGATTTGAGTGCAGCTTAGATTCGAGTAAATACGGTAAGTTATCTGTGCACCGTTCAATCTTTCGACCAACTTTGTTGTATGGGAGCAAAAGCTGGGTGGATTCAGGTTACCTTATCAACAAGGTTGAGGTTAAGGATATGAAAGTAGCTAGGATGATTGCAGGTACTAGTAGATGGGAACAATGGCAGGAGGGTGTCCACAATGAGGAAATCAAAGAAAAATTGGGAATGAACTCTATAGATGTAGCAGTTAGGGCGAACAGGCTTAGATGGTGGGGTCATGTTACACGCATGGGAGAAGCAAGGTTACCCAAGAGACTCATGGATTCAGCAGTAGAGGGTAGGAGGAGTCGGGGCAGACCGAGGAGAAGGTACCTGGATTCGGTTAAGAATGATTTTGAAGTAATAGGTTTAACATCAGAAGAGGCACCAATGTTAGCACTGAATAGGGGATCATGGAGGAACTCTATAAGGGGGGCTATGCTCCGACTGAACGCTGAAAGGCATAATCAGTCTTAAATGATGATGATGATGATGATGATGAAGGGACCTATGACCAAGCAATTTCCCTCCTCCCCTTCCCATGCTCCCTTAAACCAACCAACCAGACACAAAACAGATGTTGAGCAGCAATATTTTAACAAGTAATATAGCTTTTAGAATGTGCATATTTACTATGGTTAGCATAAGTTTTTGGAAACAAGCCACAGCATGATTCCTTATATTTTGCTCCACAGATGATTCTTATAACCCTTTATTGAAAGAGCAATACCTTATTTAGATTTGCTTTGGTTGTTGCTCCCCAAATTTTTATTCTGTAATTGAAGTTAGAGGAAAATAGAGCATGGTATGTAGCCTATAGGACAACAGTGTCTTTGCAGAACTTGCTAATCATATTAATTGCAGATATAGTCTTAGACAACTTACATGCTAGGGTGTCAACATGTGTGTTCCATTTTAGATTGCTTTGAATTGTTGAACTGAGAAATTTTACACTAAACCCTTTTTTTTACTAATTCATTGCCTATGTATTGTTTAGTTTCATCATTAAAACTACTGTGGTTAAAACCCATGAGACATGTTTTACTACTGCTTACATTTAAGAGGCTTTCATTAAAGTCCTGAATCATTTGATTTGCCACATTGTTACAGTGGGTGGGTAGTTCATTAAATGATTCCTTTTTACACATGATGGACTATCATCTGCATACAGAACATTTTGGAACTCTGAGTGCAATATCTTACATTATTTACATAAATCAAAAATAGAAGAGGATCCAATACTAAGCAGTACAAACTGTTTTTGGTTACTCACGTAGGATTTTACAAGGTCATGAGTGGTGCCTTTGATGCCAGTGTTCCATAGCTAATCTAACATGATAGTGGTGTTAACATTGTCAAAAGCTTTCTCAAGGTCGAGGTATATACCTGCAACTTGTTGCTTGTTGTCAGTGCTACTTATTATCTCTTCAGTAACTGAGAAGCTGCTGTGCTAGTTGACTCACATTTTAAGAACCCATTTTGATTTTCAAACATCAGGTTGTGCATCTCAAAAAAGTTTATAATTCCGTTATATATGACTTTTTCAGCTATTTTGGAAAGGACAGTGTAATGGTACAGTGACAACCGTACCTCCGCCAATACAAAGATATAATTTACGATCACACACGCAGAAGAGCGCTGCGCCAGCAACCGATTTTTATAAATAATTTTCATCTTTTTTTTTTTTTACCTTTGTGTAGGTGTTTGTTTTTAACAACTAATTGATTACTCTCTCTCTTGTCTTCATACGAAAGACGTGTATTTTTCGGTGCTGTGTTGAATGTGCTTTTGAGTTGAAATTAAAATTATATTACAAAGCAAGGTTGTTTCAATAGTGATTCGAGGTGGTTATTGCCAAATTTGTGAATTGATCCTGACAGTGACAACTTGAAGAAGTTTTCAACAGACAGAGAAAAGCGAAAGGCGGGTCATCCTACAAGAGAAATTAGGAGGACAGCCATGAAGACTATATTGTAATTAGTACTGCATTTCTAACAAGATTATAAGGAAGTCCGCCTTATCCGTAACTTATTCCATCAAAATTCAAAACCCAATCAGATTTTCTATTTTATATTTTCACAGCAGAACCCCAAGGAAAGGAAACACTACAACAGGAAGTATTGAGATTGGGCTGTAGTTTTGAGTTTGTCACCTTTTTTAAAGACTGGTGTTACCTGGGCTATTTCTAGTTTGTTTGGCAACGTGCCTGATTCTATTATATTACTTACTGCTACAGACAGAGGTACAGAGACATTTTGTCTACACACATTTAATACATTAATATTAAGGCCATCACGCCCTGAGGAACTGGAAGATTTGAGAGAGTTAATGATGTTAATTATTTCTTTGCAATTTGTGGGATGCTAGATATTTGCTATGCTCAGATAGATGGTCTTTAAAATTATACTGCAAGTTATTATGTTTGTCATTGATAATGTTCAGATAGGTTGCCTTTAAAATTATGCTGCAAGTTATTATGTTTGTCATTGGTAGCTTCCCCTACTGAAGAAAAATATTCATTGAAAATATTATCAATTCCAAGTTGGTTTTTTACAACCATCCCACTGTGGTCAGTAATAAAGTTGATACAGGATTTGTCTCTGCCTGCTCTAAAACTGTTTATCACTCCCAAGACACCAGCGGTAACATTGTATGAAACCTGAAGCTTGTTTGGAAGATAGTTGCTACTGGTCGGTATTAATAAATCTGCTTAGTATTCTTGATAAATTTTGAAGGCCTCCTTTAGCTTGAGATTTTGTCAGTTATTCAACATTGCATTATGGAATAATTTTAATTTTTCCCTTGCATCAGTAACATCATTATTTATCCAGATACTTTTGTTTATATTTTTAGTTTGTTTAACTTTCACAGCTACAACTGGGCATGTGGCATCAAAACAATAGTAGAAGTCAGCAGCAAAGCTATCATAGAAAAAGCTATCATTCTCAAAATGTGGTATGTGTGCTAATATGCAGTTCAATCTACTGGTGTTATCATTATACATAATTCTTTAATTTACATACAGTTTCTTTTTAGTGACAAAGGGCATTTCATTTGCCTCCAATTGAACTGTACTGTATGGTTATCAGAGATGGGTGGTTTTAGAACAGACATACTTTAGGAACTTTGTTGTTATGTTATCTAGACATGTTTTGCCGTTGCCTATTTGTCTAGTTGGCTGAGGGATAAGTGGGGTTGAATGCATTGAGTAGGAGGTGAAGCTTTTTGGAGTTGCAGTATTAAGTAATAAGTCTGTAATTATATCCTCTGTTATTATGATATTTACAAGCCCATTTAACCCAGAAAATGTACTATCTATATATGAGCAAGTCAGATAGATTTTTGAAACATAAAAAACGGCTGCAGACCATAGTCCACTTACAATATGAACAATCTTTTATAACATACTATCATCTGACCCAAGACAGCTAATTTACATGCCTTACAGAATAAATGTACACATTTGTTAATATAGAAAAGCTGTTCATCAGTAAAAGATTTCAAGTTGTAATATACCTTTCTAAAACAGTGTATATAGCCTGAGTTTGTTTCTGCAACAAAAAAATTATAATTTATGATCTATACACACTATATCAATTTATGGACTTATATTTCAGGCTGTAATGTCTCTCTGTAAAACAGTGTATATAGCATAAGTTCATTTTTACAACAAAAAATTATAATTTCTGACCTTTACTGTTTTATCAATGTGTGCACTTATGTCTGTTAACTAAACCTTTATATGTTGTTGTTGTTGTGGTCTTCAGTCCTGAGACTGGTTTCATGCAGCTCTCCATGCTACTCTATCCTGTGCAAGCTTCTTCATCTCCCAGTACCTACTGCAACCTACATCCTTCTGAATCTGTTTAGTGTATTCATTTCTTGGTCTCCCTCTACGATTTTTACCCTCCACGCTGCCCTCCAATACTAAATTGGTGATCCCTTGATGCCTCAGAATATGCCCTACCAACCGTTCCCTTCTTCTAGTCAAGTTGTGCCACAAATTTCTCTTCTCTCCAATTCTATTCATTACCTCCTCATTAGTTACATGATCTACCCACCTAATCTTCAGCATTCTTCTGTAGCACCACATGTCAAAAGCTTCTATTCTCTTCTTGTCCAAACTATTTATCATCCACGTTTTACTTCCATACATGGCTACACTCCATACAAATACTTTCAGCAACGACTTGCTGACACTTAAATCTATACTTGATGTTAACAAATTTCTCTTCTTCAGAAATGCTTTCCTTGCCATTGCCAGTCTACATTTTATATCCTCTCTACATCGACTGTCATCAGTTATTTTGCTCCCCAAATAGCAAAACTCATTTACTACTTTAAGCCTCTCATTTCCTAATCCAATTCCCACAGCATCACCTGATTTAATTTGACTACATTCCATTACCTTTATATATGTGAACTAAAATCTATGACAGTGTCTGAAAAATTTGTGGTCTTCATTTTCAAACCTCTTTTAAGCAACCATTTTATTCTCAAGCTTTTCTGTTGTTTCTACTGTTCACCTTACTTTGACTTTAGTTTTGTTAAGTATTTTTTCAATAGCATCAAAGCTTCTCCTTGCCTCTTAACAATTTTCTAGATTATCAAACCTTTCATTAATTTGTTTACTTGGTTTTTCTGAAGTTCCTTTTGTTAAATTGACTAGTATATCAAACAGACTATTGCCACTACTACTACTGATCATGTCTTCTCCTCTCATCAGACCTGAATAAATGTGTACAGACCCTATCTACACACTTTGTGATCTAGTGCCTCTTCCTCAGGCACTACATTACTGTGACTCTCCTCATTAATATTGTCATTATGCTGCTGTAAATCTGCTTCCTCCTCCTCCTCCTCCTCCCTTCTTTCATTCTCATTTTCTACATTTACATCACCCATGTTCCCAAAATATATTACTAACCAGAATTATCACTCAAAATAAAATAAAAAAATAAAATTTCAGTCCTAAAAAAAATTCTTCACACAAACTGCACACACTATCACCTTGAGGAAAAGTAGAAACAATTGTTGGAAATATGTTGTTGCTAATGACAATGTTGCTGCTGTACTGTATTGTAGTTTGCTGTACTCACAGCTGAAATTTTGTATTGTACTTTGTCCAGATAGATGTTCATCCTTGTTTATTCTTTTCCTTGTCCAAATTTTGTTTTAGATCTTGATTGTTCATAATATACCATCAAAATATACCTGAAACTTTAAAACTGTGTAGGCACTCCAGTCAGAAATTTACATTGATCCCAGCTCCTCCACCAGATGCAATGTTTCTATTTTTGTCTGGGATCATGTATTTAACTTGAGTTATCTTCTTTGTTGAGTTAATTCATTACTGTAGGTATAGAAAAGAAATAAGTTGAAGTCCTGATAAACCAAAGACTGCCTAAGTGTGAGTAGTGATGCTCACATTAATTCATGCCATATGTTATTTTGAGTTTCAATATAGTTTATTTCTGTGTAGAAGCCCTTTCAGCAATAAGACAATCCAGGGTATAACTGTTTAAAGCTGGCACAGTGTGTGCCTTTAGGAATAAATTACATATGTACAGATTAGATTGGCACAGAAGTCATCTCACATCTTTGACCAAAACTACATGCACTACAGTGGTTCTGCATGGTCCTTGTATACATTTTGCTGCAATGAAGTGATTGTTAAAATAGGAAAATTAAAGTAGTATGAGGGGGGGGGGGGACTCCAAAAACCTGGAATAATATTGTCATGGGCAGAGCTTGTGTAGTATGCATTTTTTGCCACTAGGAGTGTATAGCGCAACTCATTGCCAGTTCAGTGCTCCCTGTATTGTTGACCTGGTTTGTTCTGTTCATCTGCAGTGATTGTTTTTGCTAGTGCCGTTTTGTTCTTGTTTCATTTTTTATGATGGCAAGTTTAAGTGAACAATGTACAGCTGTGAAATTTTGTTTTCTACATGATAAAAATGTTGCTGAAACTGTTTTAATGTTGAGTGGTTTGCTCAATTTAAAAATGGCGACATATTAACTGATGACAAACCTCATTCTGGACTTTCATCAACTGCACAAATTGATGAAAATATTGAAAAAATTTGAGAGCTTTTGCTCACAGATGTCGACAGACAATTGATCAACTTTCAGAGATTAGTGGGTTATCTTGGAGCTTTGTTCAATGGATTATAACAGAAGATTTGGGAATGAAAAGTGCTGCTGCCAAGTTTGTTCCTCAGGTACTGACTGACAATGAAAAGGAACATCAAGTTGAAACATGCTGTGCTTTGAAACAACAGCTTGAAACTGATCCAGATTTTCTGTTAATGGTCATTATTGGTGATGAGTCATGGTGTTATGATTACAACCCAGAAACAAAGCGATGGTCAAGCCAGTAGAAGAAGTCATCGTCCCTCTGTCCAAAAAAATGTCATCAAGTCAAATCAAACATCAAAACAATGCTGATTTGCTTTTTTGATGATGAGGGCACAGTTCATTCAGGGTTTGTTTCAGCAGGCCAGACTGTCAATCATATCTTTTATTTGGAAGTTTTAAGAAGATTGCGAAACAGTGTTTGCCAAAAAGACCTGATTTGTGCCAGACAGGAGATTCGCTCTTCCACCATGACAACACACCTGTGCACACAGCCAATGACAATTTTTGGCTAAAAACGGTGTACTTCTGCTGCCCCATGCACCTTACTTGCCTGACCTGGCTCCGGGCAACTTTTTCTTATTTTCATGCATAAAAAGGGGATTTAAGGACACTGATTTGACAGCACTGAAGAAGTCAAGAAAAAAATGAGGGAGGAGCTGTCAGCCATTTCTAAAGATGACTACAAAAAATTTTTTCAACAGTGGAGGCACTGATGGGACAAATGTATTAATTATAATGGAGAGTATTTTGAAGGGGATAAGGCTGTTTTGTAAACAATTTGAAAATATATAGCTTTTAAAGAAAAATTCCAGTTTTTTTCTGAGTAACCCCTCATACAATGAATTTTGACATACATCAGAACAATGAATGATATTGCAAGAATTGTAAAATAAAATAACATTACTTACTATATGAATCTTGTTACAGATCAGTCTCATTCACAATGAAAATTGTGAGATATATGAATATAACAGTACATATTATATTTTAGTGGATTATTTGTAAAATATCAAATATAATTTCTTCATAGCATGTTTTCTGCTTTAATAAAATTTACTTCATTCCAGTTATAACAGTCTTCCAAAAATGAGCATGGCAGACAGGATAATGCTTACATAGAAAGAGTCATATTTTGATTTGATTGTGTTCTTTACTTTCAAATAACATCATATTTAAAATACACTCCTGGAAATGGAAAAAAGAACACATTGACACCGGTGTGTCAGACCCACCATACTTGCTCCGGACACTGCGAGAGGGCTGTACAAGCAATGATCACACGCACGGCACAGCGGACACACCAGGAACCGCGGTGTTGGCCGTCGAATGGCGCTAGCTGCGCAGCATTTGTGCACCACCGCCGTCAGTGTCAGCCAGTTTGCCGTGGCATACGGAGCTCCATCGCAGTCTTTAACACTGGTAGCATGCCACGACAGCGTGGACGTGAACCGTATGTGCAGTTGACGGACTTTGATCGAGGGCGTATAGTGGGCATGCGGGAGGCCGGGTGGACGTACCGCCGAATTACTCAACGCGTGGGGCGTGAGGTCTCCACAGTACATCGATGTTGTCGCCAGTGGTCGGCGGAAGGTGCACGTGCCCGTCGACCTGGGACCGGACCGCAGCGACGCACGGATGCATGCCAAGACCGTAGGATCCTACGCAGTGCCGTAGGGGACCGCACCGCCACTTCCCAGCAAATTAGGGACACTGTTGCTCCTGGGGTATCGGCGAGGACCATTCACAACCATCTCCATGAAGCTGGGCTACGGTCCCGCACACCGTTAGGCCGTCTTCCGCTCACGCCCCAACATCATGCAGCCGCCTCCAGTGGTGTCGCGACAGGCGTGAATGGAGGGACGAATGGAGACGTGTCATCTTCAGCGATGAGAGTCGCTTCTGCCTTGGTGCCAATGATGGTCGTATGCGTGTTTGGCAACGTGCAGGTGAGCGCCACAATCAGGACTGCATACGACCGAGGCACACAGGGCCAACACCCGGCTTCATGGTGTGGGGAGCGATCTCCTACACTGGCCGTACACCACTGGTGATCGTCGAGGGGACACTGAATAGTGCACGGTACATCCAAACCGTCATCGAACCCATCGTTCTACCATTCCTAGACCAGCAAGGGAACTTGCTGTTCCAACAGGACAATGCACGTCCGCGTGTATCCCGTGCCACCCAACGTGCTCTAGAAGGTGTAAGTCAACTACCCTGGCCAGCAAGATCTCCGGATCTGTCCCCCATTGAGCATGTTTGGGACTGGATGAAGCGTCGTCTCACGCGGTCTGCACGTCCAGCACGAACGCTGGTCCAACTGAGGCGCCAGGTGGAAATGGCATGGCAAGTCGTTCCACAGGACTACATCCAGCATCTCTACGATCGTCTCCATGGGAGAATAGCAGCCTTCATTGCTGCGAAAGGTGGATATACACTGTACTAGTGCCGACATTGTGCATGCTCTGTTGCCTGTGTCTATGTGCCTGTGGTTCTGTCAGTGTGATCATGTGATGTATCTGACCCCAGGAATGTGTCAATAAAGTTTCCCCTTCCTGGGACAATGAATTCACGGTGTTCTTATTTCAATTTCCAGTAGTGTAACTAACATATCAACCATAGAGAGATGCTAATCGAAGTACTCTTAACAGAGGTCAGGACAGTCAAGAACTTCATAACAACACACGGAGGGAAAACTGATAAGCTTCAGAAGAGAGGCTCAATCTTTTGAATCTGTTGCAGTTGAGCTGATATCACAGGAGTCCCATATGATTACGTATGATAAAGGTAATATATCCTTGTATCTGAATTAAATGAGCCTATCCATCTGAGATTGGATTGGCTCTTAGGTTCTAAAACTATTTTAGATTTTCCTACGGGATCTGTAATTTTTCCATCTGGTGACAATCAGCAACTAGTATTGTTACTATTTGATTCCGTGGCAACTAGCCAAATGACTAATACTCACAGCAGAAACTGTGGTACATCAGTTAGAGATAGATAAGGCACCACATATATGGAAGCAATATCATTGGAAAGTAAGTAATTAATATTGATAAATAATTAGAGCTTAATGCAAATGAGAAAGTATACATTATTCACTTGCTAACCAATTATAAAGAGAAATCAGGAGCAATTTAAGATTTCACATGAACACTAAAGACAGATAGACATATATACAGGGTGGTCCCTTGATAGTGACCAGGCCAAATATTTCACGAAATAAGCATCAAACAAAAAAACTACAAAGAACGAAACTTGTCTAGCTTGAAGTGGGAAACCAGATGGCGCTATGGTTGGCCCGCTAGATGGTGCTGCCATAGGTCAAACGGATATCAACTGCGTTTTTTTAAAATAGGAACCCCAATTTTTTATTACATATTCATGTAGTGCGTAAATAAATATGAATGTTTTAGTTGGTACACTTTTTTCGCTTTGAGATAGATGGCACTGTAATAGTCACAAACTTATAAGTACATGGTATCACGTAACATTCTACCAGTGTGGACGGTATTTGCTTCATGATACATTATCCGTGTTAAAATGGACCATTTACCAATTGCAGAAAAGGTCAATATCGTGTTGATGTATGGCTATTGTGATCAAAATGCCCAACGGACGTGTGCTGTGTATGCTGCTCGGTATCCTGGACGACATCATCTAAGTGTCTGGACTATTCGCCTGATAGTTACGTTATTTAAGGAAACAGGAAAAGTTCAGCCACATGTGAAACATCATCCATGACCTGCAACAAATGATGATGCCCAAGTAAGTGTTTTAGCTGCTGTCGTGGCTAATCTGCACATCAGTAGCAGACAAATTGCGCGAGAATCGGGAATCTCAAAAAACATCGGTGTTGAGAATGCTACATCAATATCAATTGTACACGTACCATATGTCTATGCACCAGGAATTTCATGGTGATGACTTTGAACATCGTTACGGTTCTGCCACTGGGCACAAGAGAAATTAAGGGACGATGACAGATTTGTTGTGTGTGTTCTATTTAGCGACAAAGCATCATTCACCAACAGCGGTAATGTAAACTAGCATAATGTGCACTATTGGGCAACGGAACATCCATGATGGCTGCGACAAGTGGAACATCAGTGACCTTGGCAGGTTAATGTATCGTGTGGCATTATGGGACGAAGGATAATTGGCCCCCATTTTATCAATGGCAATCTAAATGGTGCAACGTATGCTGATTTCCTATGTAATGTTCTACCGATGTTACTACAAGATGTTTCAGTGCATGACAGAATGGCAATGTACTGCCAACATGATGGATGTCCAGCACATAGCTCACGTGCAGTTGAAGCGGTACTGAATTGCATATTTCATGACTTGTGGATTGGTTGTCGAAGCACCATACCATGGCCCATACATTCACTGGATCTGACGTCCCCAGATTTCTTTCTGTGGGGGAAGTTGAAGGATATTTGATATCGTGATCCACCGACAATGCCTGACAACATGTGTCAGCGTATTGTCAAAGCATGTGGGAACATTACAGAAGGCAAACTACTCGCTGTTGAGAGGAATGTCGTTACCCGTATTGCCAAATGCATTGAGGTTGACAGACATCATTTAGAGCATTTATTGCATTAATGTGGTATTTACAGGTAATCACACTACAACAGCATGTGTTCTAAGAAATGATAAGTTCACAAAGGTACATGTATCACATTGGAACAACCGAAATAAAATGATCAAACGTACCTACGTTCTGTATTTTAATCTAAAAAACCAACCTGTTACCAACTGTTCATCTAAAATTGTGTGCCATTTGTTTGTGACTATTGCAGCACCATCTATCCAAAAGTGCAAATAGTGGTCAAACTAAAACATTCATATTTCTTTACGTACTACACAAATATGTAATAAAAAATGGTGGTTCCTATTTAAAAAAAACACAGTTGATACCCATTTGACCTGTGGCAGTGCCATCTAGCAGGCCTACCATAGCACCATTTGGTTTCCCCCTTCAAGCAAGACAAGTTTCGTTCTTTTACTTTTTTCATTTGATGCTTATAGATGGCGCTGCCTTAGGTCAAATATTCCACGTGGGAAAAAAATATATCTAAAAACAAAGATTCTGTACCTTACCAAACAAAAGCGTTGGTACGTTGATAGAAACAATAACAAACACAAACACACACACAAATTTCAAGCTTTTGCAACCCATGGTTGCTTCATCAGGAAAGCTTCATCAGGAAAGAGGGAAGGAGAGGGAAAGATGAAAGGACGTGGGTTTTAAGGGAGAGGGTAAGGAGTAATTCCAATCCCGGGAGCGAAAAGACTTACCTTGGGGGGAAAAAAGGGACAGGTATACACTTGCGCACACACACACATATCCATCCGCACATATAGAGACACAAGCAGACATATGTATAGGCAAAGAGTTTGGGCAGAGATGTCAGTCGAGGCGGAAGTACAGAGGTAAAGATGTTATTGAGTGACAGGTGAGGTATGAGTGGCGGCAACTTGAAATTAGCGGAGGTTGAGGCCTGGTGAGTAATGGGAAGAGAGGATATACTGAAAGGCAAGTTCCCATCTCCAGAGTTCTGATAGGCTGGTGTTAGTGGGAAGTATCCAGATAACCCGGACAGTGTAACACTGTGCCAAGATGTGCTGGCCATGCACCAAGGCATGTTTAGCCACAGGGTGATCTTCATTACCAACAAACACTGTCTGCCTGTGTCTGTTCATGCGAATGGACAGTTTGTTGCTGGTCGTTCCCACATAGAAAGCTTCACAGTGTAAGCAGGTCAGTTGGTAAATCACGTGGGTGCTTTCACACGTGGTCCTGCCTTTGATCATGTACACCTTCCAGTTTACAGTGGTGGTGAGAGGGTGCGTGGGACAGGTTTTACACCGGGGGAAATTACAAGGGTAGGAGCCAGAGGGTAGGGAAGGTGGTTTGGGGATTTCATAGGGATGAACCAAGAGGTTACAAAGGTTAGGTGGACGGTGGAAATACACTCTTGGTGGAGTGGGGAAGATTTCATGAAGGATGGATCTCATTTCAGGGCAGGATTTGAGGAAGTCGTATCCCTGCTGGAGAGCCACATTCAGAGTCTGATCCAGTCCCGGAAAGTATCCTGTCACAAGTGGGGCACTTTTGGGGTTCTTCTGTGGGAGGTTCTGGGTTTGGGGGGATGAGGAAGTGGCTCTGGTTATTTCCTTCTGTACCAGGTCGGGAGGGTAGTTGCGAGATGCGAAAGCTGTTTTCAGATTGTTGGTGTAATGGTTCAGGGATTCAGGACTGGAGCAGATTCGTTTGCAACGAAGACCTAGGCTGTAGGGAAGGGACCATTTGATATGGAATGAGTGGCAGCTGTCATAATGGAGGTACTGTTGTTTGTTGGTAGGTTTGATGTGGACGGATGTGTGAAGCTGGCCATTGGACAAATGGAGGTCAACGTCGAGGAAAGTGGCATGGGGTTTGGAGTAGGACCAGATGAATCTGATGGAACCAAAGGAGTTGAGGTTGGAGAGGAAATTCTGGAGTTCTTCTTCACTGTGAGTCCAGATCATGAAGATGTCAGCAATAAATCTGTACCAAACTTTGGGTTGGCAGGCCTGGGTAACCAAGAGGCTTCCTAATAGGTTGGCGTACGCGGGGGCCATCCTGGTACCCAAGGCTGTTCCCTTTAATTGTTGGTATGTCTGGCCTTCAAAAGTGAAGAAGTTGTGAGTTAGGATGAAGCTGGCTAAAGTAATGAGGAAAGAGGTTTTAGGTAGGGTGGCAGGTGATCGGCGTGAAAGGAAGTGCTCCATCGCAGCGAGGCCCTGGACGTGCGGGATATTTGTGTATAAGGAAGTGGCATCAATGGTTACAAGGATGGTTTCCAGGAGTAACAGATTGGGTAAGGATTCCAGGCGTTCGAGAAAGTGGTTGGTGTCTTTGATGAAGGATGGGAGACGTTTGTTATTGTCACTGTTGCATTTTGAAATCTTTTCTGTTCTCTTACTTTCTCCATTTGTTTGTGCAAGTAACTTCACTTTGTATTCACCTTCTCCTTTTTACCATAATCTACCATACAATTTTATCCTACAAATATATATACTCAATAACACGTAACTTACTTCCAAACCATAACCAAAAAAATTTTTTCCACTTTCAACACTACTGCTGCTATAAAATCCACTGTTCCCAGTTCCCAAATAGTTCCTTTTACCTATTAAACAACCATTTCGGCTAGTTCTAACAACTTTCGCTATATTTCCATTTCCGTTTTTCCCACATCACTGATCATTTTTTAGCCACTTCCCACAGGTTTTAACGTCATTATTTCTTTGTCAAACAATTGTTAGCCTCATTTTCATAATCTGCCACCACAAAACCACTCCTTTTCATACATTTACACGCAGTTTTTTCGAAATTTTCCTGAGATTCTCCACCCTTTAACATGTTTTGGAGGCAACACAACCACCTAACCTTTGTGCACATCGTTGTTTACCAACCTAAGTTCACCACAGGATCAACATAGCTCAGCTTTAACCAACACTTTTTCGACTTTTTTCACACCAGATCTCCAGTTGCTTTCCAGTTCACCCTTATCTCTCCCCATATACTTTTATTTTTATTTTCATATGAGCCTCATGTTACACTTTCCACATTCTAATACCGTGTCACCCTCACAACATCCCCACAACGACCCCATTAAGTTTTATTTACATTCCCTCCACAAACATGCCTTTGCCCTAGCCAGATCACGCTCCCATATTTTATTTACTCAGGCTTGTCTGACATTTGGCATTACCCCCAAAGGCCTCACACTTAAAGTTCCCATCTCTGGCTGTAACCCACATTTCCATCAGTCCCTATACCAGTTCCAAACTGAACAATCTATAGCCCTCTCCCGCCTAATCCTTCACCTACACATCAACTCAGCCAATGAACACACCCGTCAACTCCTATCCTTAATAAAAGTCCTCAATCTTTCCTCTCCCACATCCACACCGGCTGTTCAGAGCATCCTCCTACAGGCCAACCGCAAATTAGAACAGCATGCCACACTCCACCTCAAAGAAACTATCCAATCTCCTGGTTTCCCACCTCTGGAAAGGCAACTCACTCACCCTCCACAACCTTTCCAGCAAACCTCAACCTCCTCTCATTGCACACAGACCCAGTCTCTCCCATCTGCTCAATCTCCCACTTCCAGCTCCACTCTCCCCAAAACCTCAAAATTCTAATCAACACAATCTGGAACCACAACACCCCAATTCAGTAGTTAACCTTTCCTCCAAACCTCTCTCCCAATCCAAAACCTCTGTCCTATCCAAAGGCCTCACCTTCAGCCCTACTCCCAGATTCAACCAAACAGCCCTCGTCAAAGATTTACTGTCCTACACTTGTACTCTCTGCTGGAAATATCATTTTGCCATTAAGAAAAATAATCCTGATCCTGCTCCTAATGATCCAACTTCCCAAGACACTATCCAAATAGAACCCTGCCTGGAACAGTTCTGTCCTCTGTCACAGCAGGACCCACCTCCTCTTCCTCAAAATCACCCTCTCCAAACCTTCCAGGAATTTCTCACTTCAAGCCTTGCCTCTCAATCCTTCTTGAAAAACCTTAATCCTACTCCTAACACCACCACAGCTGGAGCCCAGGTTGTCTGTGATCTGAAGGCTGACCGATCCATCGTCATTCTTCCGGCGGACAGGGGTTCCACAACCGTGGTACTTGATCGTCGGGAGTATGTGGCTGAGTGACTGCGTCAGCTTTCAGACAACACTAAATACAAAGTTTGCCAGGGTAATCCCATTCCTGATGTCCAGGTGGAGCTTCAAGGAATCCTCAGAACCTTAGGCCCCCTACAAAACCTTTCACCTGACGCCATCAACCTCCTGACCCAACCAACACCCCGCACCCCTACCTTCTACCTTCTTCCTAAAATTCACAAACCCAATCATCCCGGCCACCCCATTGTAGCTGGTTACCAAGCCCCCACAGAACATATCTCTGCCTATATAGATCAACACCTTCAATCCATTACATGCAGTCTCCCATCCTTTATCAAAGACACCAACCACTTTCTCGAACGCCTGGAATCCTTACCCAATCTGTTATCCCTGGAAACCATCCTTGTAACCATTGATGCCACTTCCTTATACACAAATATCCCGCACGTCCAGGGCCTTATCGCAATGGAGCACTTCCTTTCACACCAATCACCTGCCACCCTACCTTAAACCTCTTTCCTCACTACCTTAGCCAGCTTCATCCTAACTCACAACTTCTTCACTTTCAAAGGCCAGACATACCAACAATTCAAGGGAACAGCCATGGGTACCAGGACGGCCCACTTGTATGCCAACCTATTTATGGGTCGCTTAGAGGACGCCTTCTTGATTACGCAGGCCTGCCAACCCAAAGTTTGGTACAGATTTATTGCTGACATCTTCATGATCTGGACTCACAGTGAAGAAGAACACCAGAAATTCCACTCCAACCTCAACTCCTTTGGTTCCATCAGATTCACCTGGTCCTACTCCAAACCCCATGCCACTTTCCTCGACGCTGACCTCCATCTGTCCACTGGCCAGCTTCACACATCCGTCCACATCAAACCCACCAACAAACAACAGTACCTCCATTATGACAGCTGCCACCCATTCCATATCAAATGGTCCCTTCCCTACAGCCTAGGTCTTCGTTGCAAACGAATCTGCTCCAGTCCTGAATCCCTGAACCATTACACCAACAACCTGAAAACAGCTTTCGCATCTCGCAACTACCCTCCCGACCTGGTACAGAAGGAAATAACCAGAGCCACTTCCTCATCCCCCCAAACCCAGAACCTCCCACAGAAGAACCCCAAAAGTGCCCCACTTGTGACAGGATACTTTCCGGGACTGGATCAGACTCTGAATGTGGCTCTCCAGCAGGGATATGACTTCCTCAAATCCTGCCCTGAAATGAGATCCATCCTTCATGAAATCTTCCCCACTCCACCAAGAGTGTCTTTCCGCCATCCACCTAACCTTTGTAACCTCTTAGTTCATCCCTATGAAATCCCCAAACCACCTTCCCTACCCTCTGGCTCCCACCCCTGTAATTTCCCCCGGTGTAAAACCTGTCCCATGCACCCTCCCACCACCACCTGCTCCAGTCCTGTAACCCGGAAGGTGTACATGATCAAAGGCAGGGCCACGTGTGAAAGCACCCACGTGATTTACCAACTGACCTGCTTACACTGTGAAGCTGTCTATGTGGGAATGACCAGCAACAAACTGTCCAATTGCATGAACGGACACAGGCAGACAGTGTTTGTTGGCTAAACATGCCTTGGTGCACGGCGAGCACATCTTGGCACAGTGTTACATTGTCCGGGTTATCTGGATACTTCCCACTAACACCAACCTATCAGAACTCTGGAGATGGGAACTTGCCCTTCAGTATATCCTCTCTTCCCATTACCCACCAGGCCTCAACCTCCGCTAATTTCAAGTTGCCACTGCTCCTACCTCACCTGTCATTCAACATCATCTTTGCCTCTGTACTTCCACCTCGACTGACATCTCTGCCCAAACTCTTTGCCTTTACATATGTCTGCTTGTGTCTGTATATGTGCGGATGGATATGTGTGTGTGTGCGCGCGATTGTATACCTGTCCTTTTTTTCCCCCCAAGGTAAGTCTTTCCGCTCCCAGGATTGGAATTACTCCTTACCCTCTCCCTTAAAACCCACATCCTTTCGTCTTTCCCTCTCCTTCCCTCTTTCCTGATGAAGCAACCATGGGTTGCAAAAGTTTGAAATTTGTGTGTGTGTTTGTGTTTGTTATTGTCTCTATCAACATACCAACGCTTTCATTTGGTAAGTTACAGAATCTTTGTTTTTAGTAATTTTAATTTTAGTAATTTTAATTTTAAATAAAATAAGAGAAATCAGAGCTCGAACAGAAAGGTTTAGGTGTTCGTTTTTCCCGCACGCTGTTCGGGAGTGGAATGGTAGAGAGATAGTATGATTGTGGTTTGACGAAACCTCATGCACTCAATATGACCTCATTCTTATTGACCCACATGATCACTCTATCTCACCCATGTTAAGATATTGGAGAAAGGCTGAGATGTGCTATACCTATGATTAAAAGAACTGAAACAGAGGAGCTAAAAGAAAGGTGCAGAGAAATGTGACTGGCTGATCACTTTACAAAAAACATGCATGGGCTAATGACCCTGTTAACACATGACAAACATCTCCCCAAAATATGCTAAAGATAAAGTCACATGATTCGTTCTGTGTGAGACCATACAAGTTTCAGTAACACTAAAGGACGTAGTATGGCATAAAATTAACGGGAAGATAGATTGGCGTATAATAGTAATATCTACCAGGGGTTATAATAACCCACTGGTTGTTGTTGTTAAGAAACCACATGCAGAAGTTAAGCTAGTGCTTGATGCAAGAACTACAATAGAGCCAGAAAGAGACAGACCACCCATAAAATATAAGTTGTTGAGAACGTTCACGGGGGTGAAGTACATTAGTACTATGGATTAAATATTTGGATATGGGCAAATTAAACTACACAAGACATCACGCAGATATACAGCATTTCTCATCAAGAGTAGAGCTTATCAATTCAATGTTCTACCATTTGGGTTGAACATCCCAGTGTCAGTCTTCAGAAGAGTTCTAGATACAGCAATTAGAGGTGATCTGAAACACAAAATCTTGGTATACGTAGACAACATAGTAATAATATTGCAGACCTATGAGGATCACATACACTTGTGGCGCCGATGAAATCGACACCAACATTGATATGCCTTCATCTTTGGACTCTTAGAATTATCTTTGGCTGTCCCGCCATGTGCAGTCCAGTTCTTTGTGATCCTTGTATGTGTTAAGGTTAATAAATGAACTATCGCTAAATGGGTGTGATTATTGGTGCAACCAACCCGGTAATCCTCCTCACACTAATGTCTCAATTATATTTGCAGGGAATTACCCTGAAATTATTTAAACTTCAATTCAAACAATGGAAAATCCAGGATGGAGTAATGACAATACTATGAAAATGACACATCAGTCCTAAATGCACCACATATGACAAAGTTATTGAAACACTATTCAGTGTGGCAATGTACACAAGAATGCACAGCAGAGTTCTTAACTATCAGGGTTGTGTCGGCACCATTACTGGTGCATTGTGATTTCAGCCATCCATTTCCTCTTACAACTGATGCTTTGGGTTATAGGCTCAGAGCCCAATGGTACCAAGAAACACAGTTGAGTGTTACAGCATTTACAATCTGTGTGTACACACATACTGAAAGGAATTATGGCATAACTGAGAAAGAGACATTAGCAGTAGTATGATTGTCTAAGAAGTTTAAATACCAATTTGCAAGAAATTTCCCACAATGATCACACATTATTAACACTACTCTCAAAAACTAAACTGCTACACAGTTGGCTCACTAAGTGGGAATTCCCTTGCAGGAATTTCATTCTTCTTTAAATTACATCAAAGACAACAAAAATATAGCAACAGATGTGCTGTCTCAGTTTCCAGTAGTTTTACAGTCACAAGATATTGAGAATGTGTCACGTAGTGTATTATTTATTTATTTATTTATTTATTTATTTTTATTTTTTTATTTATTTTTTTTTAAACAATCAGTTTCAATGAGATTGCTATAGATTTCTGTCATAATGTGCAAGCAGAACAATGTGAAGCCCAAACTGTACTTAAATGAATTTAGTGGTTAGAAAATGGTACCAGATGAATCAAACGCCAGATGGAAGCTCCACAGAGGAATACTGTTCCACAAAAGTCACTCTTTGAGTAATTGGTTGCTATGTATACCAAATGTGAGATATCACAGAAAGTGAAAATACAGGTGAGGAACTACACACTTTACTTTATCTCAAAATACCCAATGAGTTACAGTATTTAGTAGCAGTGGACTTCTATGGCCCACTGTCTTGGAGGTGGGGAAGTATGATGTTAATTTTTGTCATTCTGGCTGAAATTAGTTACATTGTATTCAATGAAAAAAGTCATAGTGTCATACAGAAGCTGAGAGATCATTATTTAAAGCATGTACAGGGACCAAAACATTTGTTACCAGATAATGGGACACAATTTTCAGTTAGGTAATTTAAGGAGTTCTTAGCATGGGAAAAAATCAATCATGTCCACATACCTCAGTACCAGCCAGATGCCTGCTGCTGTAAACTAGGAAGGTTATATTGATCATAATGTGCTGGTAAACACTACAGGTGGAGTGAGTTGGCAAGTGATTTTGAAAGGTTCTGGTTAATCAGTGTGTGTAGCTGTACTTAGTCAAGGATAGACTGTAGCTATTCATCGAGTTGATCACTTATTTTCATTTCTTTACGAGAATATAACATCGTTTCAATCTATAGGAACATGGCGAGTATAGACGTTATAGTAAACTGCTCCGCGAAATTAGGTAGTATTATTGATATAAATTGCGTATTGTGCAATGAAGAGGTTATAGAAGGTATCAGATTGTGTCCAGTGATTAATAAGTGGATTCACTCATCGTGTTTGTGTAAAATAAATACGACAGATCACTCATGTTGTTGTGGCCAGGCGCAGTGTGATCCACAAGTAACTGCTCTCACGAAATTTTTAAATGGTCACAATGAATCCGTTGAAGATTGTTTGAAACAGGATTTACAGAATGCAAGAAAATACGTCCTCGACATTGAAAAAGTGGTAAGTTCTTTTGAAAAAAGAAGAAACTCAGAAGAAAGTGTTATTTGTAATCGTTTCCCTAATCCTATAGAAACGATCCATTCAAAACATCATGAACCTATGTTAACATTATTCTCGGCAAATACTAACAAGTGCAGCAAGCTGTTATTATACAGGCCTACTGAACAATTAAATGCTGCGAGTGTGATGTTTAAGTCTGCCAATGATGAAAACAGCAACCTCAAAAAAGTGAGTTTAACTTGTAAATCTACAGGGAAGAAACTTAATGTCAATCCAGTGCCAAATAAAAGTGAAATATGTATATTAGGAGATAGCCATGCCAAAGGAGTAGCCAGTATAATGATAGCTATGCAATCTCGCTACAAAATTACTAGTGTTGTGAAATCAGGTGCACCTCTTGGCGAGATTGTGAAAAACTGTGAAAAGCTAACAAAAAATTCCTCTGTCTGTGTCATAATAGGTGGTGCAAACGATGTTTATCGTAATGAAAGCCATCATGCAACAAGAGCACTCAAAGAAACTTTGGAAAAACTCTCACATATAAAAGTTTTCGTGCTTAGCGTTCCACATAGGCATGACTTAATAAGTAGCTCGTGTGTTAACCTAGAAATCAACAAAGTCAACAGGAAAATAAGAAAACTGCTGCAGTTTCCCACAGGCTACCTTTATTGACGCAAACAGCATGGAGAGAGCTCACTTTACAAAGCATGGTATGCACAGGAACACACAGGGAAAGGAAGCTATGTGCAAACAATTGTTAAATTCTATTAACTGCAACACAGTGGAAGGTCGTGCTGTAATCCCTCTGCCAGTATGCTTAATAACAAAAACGAAGAAAATGAATGGATCAGAAGTTTCAGTACCTAGATGCTCAGATGATTCTGTTTCTCCACCAAACAGAGATAACTCAATGGGTACATGTACTGCAGAAGAAGAAAAGGCAGCATTTCCACTCTGTGAACCTACAGCAACACCACTTGTGCACCTGCCTACATGCAGTTCATCAAAAATATCGCTGCCAGCAGAAACACCAGCTGCAACAGCAGTACAACCCCTGGAGCCTACAGCAACAGCAATCTTATCCCCACCTGCAAGCAAGTCAATAGCTTCATCATCTCCAAGGGAATTGACAGCATCAGCTCAAGGTAAATCAACAAGCAAGTCATCAGTCTCATCATCTTCAGTAAAGAAGGAAGCATCTACTGAAGAAAAATCGACATCATCACAGAGAACAGGAGGTAAACGTAAAGTTGTGTGTCCTCCTCATCTGAAGGATTTTTTAACCACAGGCACGAGAAAGAAGAAACCACCAAAATAGGTAATAATCCAAACAACTTCTCCATTTTTCACCAAAACATAAGGGGAATAAGAAGCAAACTAGATCAATTAGAAGTTAACATAAATAACAAAAACTTTATGAACAATGCTCAGATCTTATGTTTCTCAGAACACCATATTACAGAAGGAATTGAAATGTTACATATAGACGGTTATAGCCTTGCCACCTACTACTGTAGAGATAGCATGAGAAAAGGTGGAGTAGTAATTTTCATTAAGAATAATTTAACTTTTAGATCTGTAGATGTAAGGAAATATTGCAGTGACCAACAGTTTGAAGTGTGTGCAATAGAAGTGTCATTAAACAGTTCCAAATTAATAGTAGTTACAGTGTACAGGGCACCAGGAACTAGTTTCACAGTCTTTATGGTTCAGTTAGAATTGTTACTATCAACCTTATTTTCTAAAAATAATGACATTATCTTACTTGGGGACTTTAATGTCAACTTCGCAATGGAATGCAACAACAAAGTAGAGCTCCAGAATTTGCTGAGTTCCTACAATCTTACATCAGTGGTTGACTTTCCTACTAGGATCACACCTGACTGTCAATCTCTGATAGACAATATATTTTTAGATGTAAATTTATACCAGAACTTCACTGTCACTGCAATAGTAAATGGCATATCAGACCATGATGGACAGCTCCTCACTCTACATGACTACAGACCTGTCAAGAAAGCAGTCCCATCCTGGAAGGCAATCAGACTTATGAACAAAGAGACCCTGGAATTTTTTAACCATAAGCTGCAGCATGAAGATTGGAATTCAGTTCGCAGAGTAGATGATGTTGATACAAAGTTCAACATATTCATAAATGAATTCCTATCCCACTTTGAAGAAGCTTTTCCTAAAAAGTTTGTTAGGAACAATATTTCCTCGTCCTTAAAGAAGCCATGGATCACAAAGGGTATTCGAGTGTCATGTAAATATAAGAGAGAACTTTATGTTGCAACCAGAGGGTCAAGGGACAGAGAATTAATCAGCCATTATAACATGTATTGTAAAATCCTAAAGAAAGTTATTCAGACATCAAAAGCACTGTATTATGTAAAAGAAATTGATAACTCCAATAATAAAATGAAGACTGTCTGGCAAATAGTTAACAAGGAGACAGGGAACAATAAAAAAAGAGCTGTAGAAAACTTCATAATCAAACATGAAGGGAATCTTGTGCAAAATCCTGAGATCATAGCTGAAATCTTTAATAAACACTTCCTGTCAGTGTCTGAGCAAATAGGCTGCAAGGGTTCTGTGAATGATGCCCTGACCTTTTTGCGAAATGCTTTCCCTAACAAAATCATCCAAATGCATATTAGACCCGTTACAGTATCAGAAATTGAAAGAACAATTGCCTCCATGAAAACCAAGAACTCCTGTGGAGTAGACAATATTTCTAGCAAATTGTTAAAGCAGTGTTGTACTTCTGTAAGCAATATACTGTGTCATATTTTCAATGCCTCTTTGCAGCAAGGAATTGTTCCTGATAGACTAAAGTATGCTATCGTGAAGCCTCTCTTTAAGAAAGGGGAGAAAACTGATGTTAAAAATTTCAGACCAATATCTCTCCTGACTGTGTTTTCAAAGGTACTAGAAAAGCTCATGTATTCTAGAATTTTAGAACACCTACATAAATTCAATATTCTCAGCAAACATCAGTTTGGTTTCCGGAAAGGTCTGTCAACTGAACAAGCAATATATGCTTTTATAGATAAGGTTTTGGAATCTCTAAATGAGAAAATGGTGACAACAGGGTTATTTTGTGATTTATGTAAAGCCTTTGACACTGTGAACCACCAAATACTGTTACTGAAGGCAGACCATCTAGGAATAAGTGGTGTAGCAAATAACTGGCTTCAGTCATACCTGACAGAGAGGAAACAGAAAGTAGTCTTAGATAAGTCAGACAATTTGTGTGGTGGAATGATTTCATCGGAATGGAGAGACATAAATTGTGGAGTTCCACAGGGCTCTATTCTTGGTCCTTTACTGTTCCTGTTATTTATAAATGATTTACCTTATTCTTCAATGATTCAGTGCAATTTTACCATCTTTGCAGATGATACTAACATAATGGTTAATGGTCTTAAATGTGAAAATGTTCAAGAGTCTGTTAATACTATTCTTATAGATTTAATGAAGTGGTTTACTGCAAATGGTCTTTCACTTAACCTGGGTAAGACTAATTATATTCAGTTCACCCCAACTGCCAAAACTGAGGAAGAAATGACTGTTAAATATGCCACACAGGTCATAGAAAGAGTGGAAGTAACAAAGTTTCTAGGCGTGAAGATTGACTGTAGAGTAAACTGGTCCCATCACATTTTAGATCTTTACAAGAGACTCAGCTCTTCAGTTTTTGCAATGCGAATCATCTCTGTCAGTGCAAACTTAAGCATTAAAAAAGCTGCATACTATGGTTACTTCCATTCTTTGATGGCATATGGAATTATTTTCTGGGGAAATCAACCTCTTGCAAAGAAAATATTCATTGCTCAGAAGCGTGTTGTAAGAGTGATGTCTGGTGTAGATCCTAGATGCAGCTGCAGAAGCCTATTCCGGAATCTGGGAATTCTTACAACTACTTCTCAATATATATACTCACTTATGTGTTTCATAAGTAAAAACACTGATTTATACAAATGTAACAGTGAATACCATCAGTATAACACAAGGAGGAAACATGATTTCCACACTGAAGGTAAAAATTTGAAGATTGTGCAGAAGGGTGTACAGTCCTCTGGTATAAAGATATTTAATGCTCTTCCTCCAGAAATCAAATGTGAAATTGCCAACAAATCTACATTTAAAGAGCTTCTGAGGCAATTTCTTTTAGCCATGTCATTTTACAGTTTGGAAGAGTTTATGAAACACAGTGAGAA
Source organism: Schistocerca cancellata (assembly GCF_023864275.1). Lineage (NCBI taxonomy): Eukaryota > Metazoa > Arthropoda > Insecta > Orthoptera > Acrididae > Schistocerca > Schistocerca cancellata. Next base: position 683,299,310 of record NC_064631.1, read on the forward strand.
ACGGCCTTAAAATAAGATGTATTATCATATAAATTGAACATTAAGCTGAACATTCTTGTCACATATGTAACTCTTTTAGTGTTAACTGCTTATATTTAACAGTCTGGGTTGTATGACCTTTTCAGGTTTAATTTACTTTGTTTTATACCTGTAATCTGTAGGTCTAAGGATTCTCATTCCATTATATTGTGTTATGGATCATTGTAGTGGTTAAGTAACTTTATATTCTTTACCTGTAAACATAGTGTACAAGTACTTGTCATTGACAATGTAAAAATTGACACACACTACATCCATGTGAAATTGTCACAGTTGGATCCATGGTGTAAGAAATAAATAAATAAATAAATAAATAAATAAAGCATACTGAAAGAACTCCCCCATTTGGCTATCCGGGTAGCACCCACAGAGATTTTAGGCAAGCAAATTGAAGGTGAAGCTTTGTTAAAATACAGCAGCTGGCCTAAAGAGAATTTACTGATTACTCAACTACTGCAGTCAAATATCAAAAAGGTATTAATAAAGCAGGTAATGAGAGAAAAAAAGATGGAAAAGGAGTGCCCCAAAAGTGTATAAATTAAGGGACTTGGTATTAGTAAAGAAGCGTAATAGAAGTTCAAAGAGTGAAGAACCAACAACCAAGTTTCAACATCTTTATGAAGGGCCATATAAAATAACACATATACATCCTCTGAAAGGAACTGTGCTCACTGTCCTGATTACAAGGAAAGAAAACATGTTTAACATGCAAGATTCAAACCCCTTTGTACTCGGCAAATGATAAATTCTTCACTACATTATGTTAAAAATTTAAGGCAAAGTGAAATTCAGTGAAACCTCACAACTATTTTTTAGAGAAGATTAGGGCAGAAGGTATGATGCCAATTAAAGGCAAGGGAGTACTCAACAACAATCCCTGCACAAAGAAGTGAAGAGATGAATTATGGAAATTAGTTAGCAATCAAGTGATGAATTATAGTCTGAGCTGAATGGGATGGCAAATGTGAAAGTCATGGTTGGTATCACCCCAAGAGGTGCCAGGTTAAGGAGGATTAAGTATTAACTTTACAGTTATTAAGAAAAATAATTAAGTATTAACATTGTAGTTATTAAGAATAAGAATCTTTATTAGCCGTTCAGTATTTTCTTATACAATGGGCTTCGTCAATAAGTTCAATTACAGTATAGAGATGGTTATATTCTCATAACAATGTATGTATAAATCATGTGAAATTTAGTGTAGTACAATAGCACACATTTGGAATTTTATATATTATTAATTTTACAATGAAAAGGAAAGCATTAGACAGATTTATATTAAGCAGGGAGTATTCATGTTGATGACACTATGTCATTATCATAAACATGTTGATAACACTATGTCATTATCCTAAGCTATTGATACAAATTTAGGTCCTACTACAGGAAGAGGTACCTTTCTCTATGTTAAAACATCAAATCTTCCATATTACAATCTTTAAATTCATCAACTGAGTAAAATGCTTTACCTTTGAGCCATTGACCCAATGTTGTCTTAAATTTACTTTTAGATACTGTTTGTACAATTTTAGGGAGCATATTAAACAGTTCGAGGCCTACATATTTATAACTATTATGTACCTTAGACAGTCTAGAGTATGGCAGATCAATTGTGTGGTTTCGTCTTGTATTGTGGGTGTGGACAGATGACCTAAGGGGATATTGAGCTATGTTTTCTTTTACGTGTAGTAAGCAACAATACATGTACAAACAAGGAACTGTCATGATGTTAAATTTCTTGAAATGTTCCCTGCATGTATCCCTGGGAGATAAACCCACTACACATCGAAGAGCTTTTTTTTGCCATCTGAAAATTGATATTGAACTGGGAGAATTTCCCCAAAGCAGAATACCATAAGAAAGATGGGGGTGGATATAAGCAAAATATGAATGCAGCAGTAAGTTTTGGCTGACATTACTCCTAAGCTTATAAAGTAGGAACATAGCACGTGCAAGTTTAGAACAGACGTATGTGATATGTTTATCCCAGCTAAGTTTCTGGTCAATCATCATTCCTAGCAGTTTAACGGACTTATTTTCTTTGTTTGATACCTTCAAATTAAAGAATATTTCCTCAGTTTTTGTTTCATTTATGAATAGGGAGTTTGCACTAAACCAATGAACTGATTTTGCAAATATTATATTATTTTTTTCTCGTACAGATTCAAGAGTCTGTCCTGAATTGATAAAAGTTGTATCGTCTGCATAGAGGACTGTTTTACAGGGTAAATACTGTGGCATATCATTAACATACACTACAAACAGGAAGGGCCCAAGTATGGAGCCCTGTGGCACACCTCTTTTTATTGTTTGTGGGTTTGACAGCTGCCCATTTACACTAACAAATTGTACTCTGTTGCTTAAGTAGGATTCTAATAATTTCAGGGTGTCTTCTTCCATGCCGTAGTGTCTTAATTTCATGATCAAAGTACTATGAGATACAGTGTCAAATGCTTTACTCAGGTCTAGGAGAGTAGCACATGAGATTAATTTATTTTCAAAGCCATCATATATATCACTAACAATATTTTCAACTGCTTTAACTGTGGATAGTTTAGACCTGAATCCATACTGTGAGTTACTTAACAAATTATTCCTCTCAAAATAGTGATTCATTTGTTGGTGAACACAGTCTTCGATTATTTTAGATATTATCGGGATTAATGAGATAGGGCGATAGTTACTTGGATTTGATTTATCTCCTTTCTTAAATATGGGAATAGTTACTGCTATTTTCAAACAGTCGGGGAAAATCCCTTGCTGTAATGATTAATGAGAGTGGTTAGAGGGGGCAGAAGATCACTTGATATCTTCTTTATGACAAAGTTTGACAGACCATAGAAGTCCTCTGCTCTGGAACTACTTAGTTTGCCTATTGCTTTGCTAACATCATTTTCAGTTACTGTTGCCCAGCAGAATTTATGGACTACATACTTATTTGAACCTAAAAGAGTTTTAGCATCAAGCATGGCGTTGAGGGGAGACAAATCTTGTTGTAAACTGAAGTTAACAAAGTGTGAGTTTAAGATATCTGGGGCTATGGGTATAGCTAGTTGAGTTGTTGGTCTATTTATTTCACTTTTAATTACTTCCCAGGCAGCTTTACAGCTGTTTCTGGATTTAAGAATATAGTTATCATTCGCCCTATGTTTTGCCAAACTTATTTCAGATCTATACATTTTTCTTATTCTAATGTACATCTCTTTGTACTCGTTGCTGTTATGAGATCTGTCCTTAAACATAAGAAGCATAATCCTGATGCTGTTGAGGTATGGCGTAAACCAATTATTTAGTCTCTGTGGTTTATGAGCTCGGTTATTATTCTGTCTTTTTACTAATCTGGGACAACACTCATCAAATATTCTTGCAATTTCCTCTATAAATAATTTGCTTGTGTTATTCACACACATATTTTTGTATAAGATGTCATTCCAGTTAACTGACCTTAATCTGGTTCTAAACTCTCTTATGTTGCATTCATTCATAGGTCTAACAGTTTTGTGTTGTTCATCTGGAATGCTGACTGGAACTGTAATCCATAGGCCATCATGGTCAGCTAGGCCTAACTTCACTACTCCAATTTCAACATTATTTTCATGGATATTACTTATTATGTTGTCTAAGCATGCATTATATCTTGTAGGCTTATCATTTAGACAATAGCAATCAAAAGCTCTTAGGCTATCCAAGAATTCCAATATGATATGACTCTGTACCCTGATATCCATATTAATATCACCAAAAATTAAGATTCTTTGGTATTTATATTTAGGCTTAGTTAGTAAGACTAACAGTTTTTTTAAATTTACCATAAATTCATATTCACTAGAAGATGGTGTGTGATATACAGATGCAACAATAATATTATGTTTAGGTATATGTACAACTGCAGCCTCAAAGATGGTGTCTATACACAGGTCTGTGACATCAATAGTAAAGTATTGTAGATTTAGACTATTCTTAATATATATTGCAACACCCCCATGTCCAATTGTTGATCTGCAGTAACTACTAGCTAAGGAGTAACCAAATGGAATATTGAGATCAATTTCTGATGAATATAGCCAGTGCTCATTTACACTAAGTATACCACAGTTGGAAGTTTCTAACCAGTACTGCAATTCTTCCAACTTCTTTCTTAAAGACTGTATATTAATATGTAAGAACAGAAGACTATTTTTGCTAACCCTAGGCAGTAAAGATGAGGGTTCAGATTGTCTTCTTAAGGGTACTTCTATACAGCTGATATCTTGAGTTGTTTGTAAGTCTACTGCTGGTAGCCAGGCCTCATTTTGACAACGTTTGGATGCATCTAGTTTCCTGGACTCAGAGTGAATGGTTTGAAGGTTATTTTGATCCTGCTGGAGCATATCTGTTAATATTTTGCCAGACAGACCAGCAGGTTTTACAGGTTTCCCTGGTCCAGCGGTATTACTGTTAAGGTGGCCATTTCTTTACTCACAGTTTTGGTAATCAGTTTCGAGATTAGTCTTCTTCCTTGGTTGTTGAGGTGGAATCCTTGTCGTGTATAGCACTCCCTGTCAAACTCGCTAGCTTTAATGATTGTGGTATTTCTGAATTTCGAACACAGGTGATATAGCCGTTTGTTTACGTCCAATACCTCGCGATTTACGCAGGATCGTTTTGTAAGATCATATCTAAATGGTACATCGACAACAAACACTTTTTTTGATGTAATACTTGGTAATGTGCTTCTTAAACCTTTTATTAAGTTCGCGCTGTTGTTTTTCGCTATGTCATTTGTTCCAGTCATAATTACGACGACATCAGCTTCAGAAGCCTTTTTGTTAGTGTTTTGCATGACATCCTTGGCTTCTGCTGAAGGATACACATACCCCAGACACTCGAGATTTACGTTTTCATTAAGGTAACTTGAAACATTACGACCTTGGCTATCACTCAATAAGGTAATTTTACAGGTTTTACGTACTAAACTTTGACCATCACACTGTTTCACTCCTGTTTGAATTTCTTTTTGATATTTATTAGCACTATTATGTTTCACTGCATATGTTTCCTGATCGCTACTTTGTTCATGACACTTGCTAACATTCACACTGCGGCTACTTTTGCTGTTTTTGGTATTATGCCGTTTTGCTGCGAATGTTTCTTGTTCATTACTTCGTTGACAAAGCTTACTTACGTTCACCATACAGGTTTTTGCACTGTCTTCTACCGGGCAGAGCTGCGAATATTTGTTTACGTCGGCGAACCTTACTGTTCTTGGTGGTTTATTTAATGCTGCTATGCTGTTATTATGGCGAACCGTTTCGCAGAGCGGAGGTTCCTTTACAGTACATGTTACCTTCGATATCTGCGATTTGTTATTTACTGCTTCTGAAGTTCCACATGCTCTCTGAGTGAGTCGTAGCTGCTGATTTTGTTTCTTCAGGTATACGATTTCTTTATGTAGGACTTCCACAGTTTTCTGTAGACTGATTATTCGTTCGTTTAGCCTCACAGTAATATCACTACAAGGCACATATTTGTTGTTTTTTACTACTGAACTATAACTTTCATACACCCGCGAATTGCAAACACTACCAGTTGCCGCCATCTTAAGAAAAATAGTTATTAAGTGTGTCATGGATTGTACTTTTAAGATATGAAATATTTAGGTTTTTTTTCTTTTTCACCTTTCTTACGAATGGGGTATATTACTTAAGATAATAGTGTCTGTTCAGTCAATTTAGATTAGGGATACACAGTACTGGTATTAAATGGTGTGCATAAAAGAACCTTTAGTGGAGGAGAATGTGTAATCGAAGTCAGACCATCAGGAATGATGTCCCCTGGTTTCTACCTGAAAGACAATGTAGGCCTGTGTGGCATAGTTCAAACTTTATTGACAGACTGTGCTTTTTTTTTTTTTAGAGCAATGATGGTAATAAATGTGGTTAACATAAGGGACACACCAGATGTGGGATATATGTACAACATGTGGATGTGTACTGGAACATTGAGAGCACTGTAAAGAAAGAACCGTGTGTTTCAGACCAGGATCTTAGTAAATGAACAGTTGGGGCCCTGAGGGACAGCGAGCTTGTAGTGGCTATGCTGCACAGAGTAGTTTTATGAACATATTGTTTCTCTCTGTAGTGACAAAAAATGTAATTGGGGTGAGAAGATGTAGGGGAATAAGCATATGTCATGAGTAAATGCAACGCCACCTAGGTGGCGTTGGTAAATGAGCAGTTACTAACAATGTAGGAAAAGATAGATTGCTACTTACCATGAAGAAGGCACATTACGTTGCACACAGAAAAAATTAAAAGATTAGATTAGATTAATACTAGTTCCATGGATCATGAATACGATATTTCGTAATGATGTGGAACGAGTCAAATTTTCCAATACATGACATAATTAAGTTAATTTAATAACATACTTAAGTTAATATAACAACTCTTTCATTTTTTGTTTTTTTTATTTTTTTTAATTTTTTTCTTTTTAATTTATATCTAAAAATTCCTCTATGGAGTAGAAGGAGTTGTCATTCAGAAATTCTTTTAATTTCTTCTTAAATACTTGTTGGTTATCTGTCAGACTTTTGATACTATTTGGTAAGTGACCAAAGACTTAAGTGCCAGTATAATTCACCCCTTTCTGTGCCAAAGTTAGATTTAATATTGAATAGTGAAGATCATCCTTTCTCCTAGTATTGTAGTTATGCACACTGCTATTACTTTTGAATTGGGTTTGGTTGTTAATAACAAATTTCATAAGAGAGTATATATACTGAGAAGCTACTGTGAATATCCCTAGATCCTTAAATAAATGTCTGCAGGATGATCTTGGGTGGACTCCAGCTATTATTCTGATTACACGCTTTTGTGCAATAAATACTTTATTCCTCAGTGATGAATTACGAGTGAAAATAGGCGTAGTAAGCTAATTTACTAAGATGTTTATTACAAAAATTAGCAATGACCCTTATTGCATAAGTAGCTGAACTCAAACGTTTCAGCAGATCATCAATGTGTTTCTTCCAATTTAATCTCTCATCAATGGACACACCTAAAAATTTGGAATATTCTACCTTAGCTATATGCTTCTGATTAAGATCTATATTTATTAATGGCATCATACCATTCACTGTACGGAACTGTATGTACTGTGTCTTATCAAAATTCAGTGAGAGTCCGTTTACAAGGAACCACTTAGTAATTTTCTGAAAGACAGTATTGACACTTACATAAAGCTTCCGGCCACAGACTTCATCAGTAAAAGAGAAACGCACACCATTCATACACACAAGCAAGCACATCTCATGCACAAATGACCACCAACTCCAGCAGCTCGACCCGAGCTGGAGTTGGCAGTCATGTTGAAGCAAACCAAGCGCTGTAACATGTGTGATTGTGTGAGATACAGAGGCGAGCGAGTGCGCCGGGACTTACCCCAGTTCACTGCTAGTAGCGCCACGTCACCTTAATGCGTCTGTATGTAGCGCACAAGTATTGCACCACAATTTAGTATGAAGTTAAAAATCAAAATTTATGTTTAAAACTTTGTTAAATTATAGTTTAGTGTAATAATGTTCCAAATACCGAGTCTTGATGTTCTAAACTTACTGTAATAGTTTACGGAAAAATGCAATTTTAAGAGAAAAATCAGAGGCGCTTAATAATGATGCTAGGAATCCAGAATTTGGGTAGAAGGTGCAGTTAGAAGTTATAAATAAGTGATGCTGGTTTCCAAAACCATAAAATAAAAATTAACGCCAGAACCCACGTTTTTCGGAAAAATCAGAGGCGCTAAATAATGACACTAGGAAGCCAGAATTTGGTCAGAAGGTGCAGTTAGAAGTTATAAATAATTGATGCTGGTTTCCAAAACCATAAAACAAAAATTAATGCCAGAATCTACATTTTTCGTAAAAATCAGAGGCGCTAAATAATGGACTTGGGAACTTGAAAATTTGTTTTATGCTTCAGTACGCCCCAAAAAAAATAATAAGAGAGAGTCCACGTTAATCTACCTCTATAGTTTTTGAGTAATTAAATAAAAACTAATTTTGTAACTAAAATGTATCTAAGTGTTGTAGATGAAGTACTCGAAATTTTAATGATAGAGGATTTTGGTTAAACCAGATGATCAAATATATCAAATGATAGAACTACACCAAGTTTAAGACTTGTAACATAAATAGCAACTGATGTGTGTCTTAGCAAAGGTATGGTTCAGAGGTAACAATCTACCATTAGTTCCACTAAATAAATTCTATTAAGCAAAGTTTTCATTCTAGCGAGCTGAAACTTTCTACGTGCTTTCAAACTGCTTATCTGCATACCAGAAAAAATTGAGAAGTTTCTGAAATAATTGGTAACTATATTATTAAAGATTATGTGCCCGAGATAGCAGTCATTTGTAGACTGCCGCCGTATGCAAATAGACAGAGACAAGAGATGTTTTCTCAGCAGTCCGCACCACCACCTTATAAATACAGCCCCTGAAGCAGTAGGAAGGTACAATTCACTCTCAGACACTGTGAGGTCGACGCCAGTTAAACGTCTGGTCGCACTCTGCCTCGGATGACATCAGAGCCGAGCTGTAACAAGCGCATATTTGGCAGCGAAAATGGATAGTGAACTCGCGAGGACTGTACACCGTCCTGGATCATTTAGAATTCAGTAAAATAACTGTTAGTGTGCCATCCGTGTGAAATTCAATTCCGCATGGCAAGTGGTGAATTTATTTCCACTTTTATGGCGAGCATTAATTTTTGAACATTGATTGCGAACTATCAATTGAGTGCTGTTAGTTAGGGAGAAAAACAATCTGGTAGGAAGCTACCGTAGAGGTCACCTCTGAACTGCTAAAGGTGCTGTTAGATTAGAAAGACTTGTTTTCAATTGAACATAATGCAATTTTAAGTGTTTCCAGAATGAGATTTTCAGTCTGCAGCGCAGTGTGCGCTGATATAAAACTTCCTGGCAGATTAAAACTGTGTGCCCGACCGAGACTCGAACTCGGGACCTTTGCCTTTCGCAGGCAAGTGCTCTACCAACTGAGCTACCGAAGCACGACTCACGCCCGGTACTCACAGCTTTACTTCTGCCAGTACCTCGTCTCCTACCTTCCAAACTTTACAGAAGCTCTCCTGCGAACCTTGCAGAACTAGCACTCCTGAAAGAAAGGATATTGCGGAGACATGGCTTAACCACAGCCTGGGGGATGTTTCCAGAATGAGATTTTCACTCTGCAGCGGAGTGTGCGCTGATATGAAACTTCCTGGCAGATTAAAACTGTGTGCCCGACCGAGACTCGAACTCGGGACCTTTGCCTTTCGCGGGCAAGTGCTCTACCAACTGAGCTACCGAAGCACGACTCACGCCCGGTACTCACAGCTTTACTTCTGCCAGTACCTCGTCTCCTACCTTCCAAACTTTACAGAAGCTCTCCTGCGAACCTTGCAGAACTAGCACTCCTGAAAGAAAGGATATTGCGGAGACATGGCTTAGCCACAGCCTGGGGGATGTTTCCAGAATGAGATTTTCACTCTGCAGCGGAGTGTGCGCTGATATGAAACTTCCTGGCAGATTAAAACTGTGTGCCCGACCGAGACTCGAACTCGGGACCTTTGCCTTTCGCGGGCAAGTGCTCTACCAACTGAGCTACCGAAGCACGACTCACGCCCGGTACTCACAGCTTTACTTCTGCCAGTACCTCGTCTCCTACCTTCCAAACTTTACAGAAGCTCTCCTGCGAACCTTGCAGAACTAGCACTCCTGAAAGAAAGGATATTGCGGAGACATGGCTTAGCCACAGCCTGGGGGATGTTTCCAGAATGAGATTTTCACTCTGCAGCGGAGTGTGCGCTGATATGAAACTTCCTGGCAGATTAAAACTGTGTGCCCGACCGAGACTCGAACTCGGGACCTTTGCCTTTTGCGGGCAAGTGCTCTACCAACTGAGCTACCGAAGCACGACTCACGCCCGGTACTCACAGCTTTACTTCTGCCAGTACCTCGTCTCCTACCTTCCAAACTTTACAGAAGCTCTCCTGCGAACCTTGCAGAACTAGCACTCCTGAAAGAAAGGATATTGCGGAGACATGGCTTAGCCACAGCCTGGGGGATGTTTCCAGAATGAGATTTTCACTCTGCAGCGGAGTGTGCGCTGATATGAAACTTCCTGGCAGATTAAAACTGTGTGCCCGACCGAGACTCGAACTCGGGACCTTTGCCTTTCGCGGGCAAGTGCTCTACCAACTGAGCTACCGAAGCACGACTCACGCCCGGTACTCACAGCTTTACTTCTGCCAGTACCTCGTCTCCTACCTTCCAAACTTTACAGAAGCTCTCCTGCGAACCTTGCAGAACTAGCACTCCTGAAAGATAGGATATTGCGGAGACATGGCTTAGCCACAGCCTGGGGGATGTTTCCAGAATGAGATTTTCACTCTGCAGCGGAGTGTGCGCTGATATGAAACTTCCTGGCAAATTCGAACTGTGTGCCCGACCGAGACTCGAACTCGGGACCTTTGCCTTTCGCGGGCAAGTGCTCTACCAACTGAGCTACCGAAGCACTGGCAGAAGTAAAGCTGTGAGTACCGGGCGTGAGTCGTGCTTCGGTAGCTCAGTTGGTAGAGCACTTGCCCGCGAAAGGCAAAGGTCCTGAGTTCGAGTCTCGGTCGGGCACACAGTTTTAATCTGCCAGGAAGTTTCATATCAGCGCACACTCCGCTGCAGAGTGAAAATCTCATTCTGGAAATATCCCCCAGGCTGTGGCTAAGCCATGTCTCCGCAATATCCTTTCTTTCAGGAGTGCTAGTTCCTCAAGGTTCACAGGAGAGCTTCTGTAAAGTTTGGAAGGTAGGAGACGAGGTACTGGCAGAAGTAAAGCTGTGAGTACCGGGCGTGAGTCGTGCTTCGGTAGCTCAGTTGGTAGAGCACTTGCCCGCGAAAGGCAAAGGTCCCGAGTTCGAGTCTCGGTCGGGCACACAGTTTTAATCTGCCAGGAGGTTTCATATCAGCGCACACTCCGCTGCAGAGTGAAAATCTCATTCTGGAAACATCCCCCAGGCTGTGGCTAAGCCATGTCTCCGCAATATCCTTTCTTTCAGGAGTGCTAGTTCTGCAAGGTTCGCAGGAGAGCTTCTGTAAAGTTTGGAAGGTAGGAGACGAGGTACTGGCAGAAGTAAAGCTGTGAGTACCGGGCGTGAGTCGTGCTTCGGTAGCTCAGTTGGTAGAGCACTTGCCCGCGAAAGGCAAAGGTCCCGAGTTCGAGTCTCGGTCGGGCACACAGTTTTAATCTGCCAGGAAGTTTAAATTTTAAGTGTTGTTTGTGAGAAACTTTAATTAAATTAAATCTTTATTGGAACTTTAAACTATTCCTGAAGTCGTAGTCCTGATCCCGCAAAGAACTGGGAAATAGACACTTTTCTTTCAGTGGGCTGGACCAGAATGTGGCCGTGCAGACTGGAAACTAAGGTCAGTATGCTTCCCTTCGCTTTCTGGCTGACCACCAAATTAGTTGCCAGGCTCACGTGATTAAAGACGGCATCAAAACTTTAAAGCAGTGAAATAGCTTACTTGCCGTCCCGCAATGTGTGCAGTGTTTACATAAGATTTACTTTCATTCCAATTGATCCGTAGTGAGGAGGTCCTGCAGGATGTGGAACATGTCAGAAAAACAACAATACATGATAACTATTTACAACTAATACAAATAAGCGAATGTACCATTCCACAGGTCCCAAGTGGAATGATCGTCATTTTTTAATGAACACTAAGAGTCATTTTACAAATACTAATGCACTGAAAGTAAAATAAAAAAGTTTATTTATTTATAAGGTAATAAACATGTAATACAACTACTGTAATACTTATTTACAATGTAATAACACCTGGTATATGATATGTGTTATTTTACAGGTGACTATACCTTTGATAGTACATGTTTTGCTAGTTACACAGCTGGTATAGGTCGTGGTAGGAGGGTGCATAGATCAAGCAAGGTGTGTGGTGGGAATGGGACGGGTAAAGATTTCAGATGATCTAGGAAATGTTTGGGGTCTAAAATATAGGAGAGAAGTCTTTATACTATGGGCTGCAGATGATGATCAACTAAGGCAAACATACATTCGGTGGGTGCTTTGAACCCAGCAGCTATTGGCTGGCCTGTGTAATTGGGTTTGTGGATCTTAGGAAGAAAGTAAAAGGTGGGGGGTGCCAGGTTTGGGTGGGATAAAAAGTTCTATGCATTGAGATGTTAATCCTTGTGAGGGGCCAGAGGTTGCTTGTCACCACTGATACTACCTCCCTCTACACTAACATCCCCCATGCACATGGTCTGTCTGCTGCTGGACATTTCCTCAGTCAGCAACCACCTGATACCAAACCTATGATATCTTTTTCGCTAAGCTGAATCAACTTTATATTTGCCAATAACTATTTTACCTTTGAAAGATAGACATTCAAACAGATCATTGGTACAGTCATGGGAACCTGGATGGTCCCTACCTATGCCAGCTTTTTCATAGATCAGTTGGAGGAGGCTTTCCAGGGATCCATAAGCCTCCAACCCCTAGTTTGACTTACTTACATTGAAGACTTCTTTGCTGTATGGACTCATGGTGAGACTGACCTGTTAAAAGTACTGGAGTCTCTAATACATTCTCCCAATTAAATTTCACGTGGTGCTATTCTGAATACCACACCACTATTCTTGACAATGATCTCATCCTCACTGATGGCCAACTACACATTAAACCTAAAAACTAACAACAGTAGTTATTTTATGACAGTGGCCATTCTTTCCATGTCAGATGTTCCCTCCCTTACAGCCTTGGCATTTGGGGCACACATATTTATCCAGATGCTGGCTCCTTACAGCAATAGAGTACCATTCACACCTCAGCCTTCACTGGACATAATTATTGCACCAGCCTAGTTGAAAAGCAGATTCCCCGGGCTCTCACACCCTGTCCTGGTACTGTTGATCCCTCCAAAAAACAACTTCGGAGCTCACTGCTTGTCACTCAGTTTTATCCTGGTCTTGAATGTATTGATCAGCTACTTTGACAAGGCTATTATTTCCTAAAATCTTGCCCTGAAATTAGGTCCATTATGTCCGAGTCTTTGCCCACCAGTTATAGAGCATCTATCCATTGCCCTCCCAATCTTTACAACATCCTTGTCAGACCCTATGCTCCTTTTGTTCCCATCTTCCTACCCCCCATGGCTTCTGGCCCTGTGACCATTCCTGCTCAATACTTGCCCTACGCACCCTCCTACCATCACCTATACCAGTTCTGTAACTAGCAAAACATATTCTACCAAAGGGAGAGCCACCTGTGAAACAACACATATCCAATACTAGCTATTATGTAAACACTGTTTCGCTTTTCACATCAACACGACTACCACCAATTTATCAGTTAGAATGAATAGGTACAGGCAGTGGGTGTATATTAGCAACATACAATATCCTGTAGCAGTGCATGCTCTACAATATGACAGTCGTGACCTGTGTGCATTTCACCACACATGCCATCTGTATTCTTCCCCTAGACACCAGTTTCTCAGAACTCTGCAGGTGGGAACTGGTGCTACAATATGTCCTTGGTTTTTGACATCCATGTGGCCTTAATTTACATTAATTTATTTGGTCTCAGCATTTCTTCACAGTAACTATAACTTTCTTCATCCCCTTTTAATTCTCTACACCTCTAATTTTCTGACCTGCCTATATTTTGCTGTCCCCCTCCCACTCTATCATATACAATGCACGTAAGTTTTCACCCTTATTAACTCATGCAGAATATTTTAGCAGTAGTCTCTCACAGATTGTCCTATCTTCCACCTTTAAGCTCTCAGGTTTTCAAATCTCGTTCAGTGCAATCCCCAACACTCAGTCTTTCCTTCTCAAACTATCTGGTAAGTCTCCTCTGACCCGGGTTCTGGGCAACTTTTACAAACTCCACCCCTTTCCCTAAATATTGCCAGTCCTTTTCCTTCACCCCTTTTTCTTCCCCTTTAACCCCTCTGCCAGAAGAAGGGATCACTGGCTCTGAAACCTTGCAAACTGTAACACCTTATATATGTGTGCTGCTACTTGGTAAGTAGATTTTTTTATCTATCCAAATTACTTATATTTTCAAACTGCAAATTGAGGTCAGTGATATAGGTCTGTAATTCAATAGGTTGCTCGTATTTTCTTTCTTGAATATTGGTGTGACCTGTACTACTTTCCAGCCTTTAGGAACAGAACTTTCGTCAAGTGAGCGGTTGTATACGATTGCTAAGAAAGGCGCTATTGTGTCTGCATACTCTGAGAGGAATCTGATTGGTATACCATCTGGACTGGAAGACTTGCCTTTCATAAGTGATCTGAGCTGTTTCGCAACACCTAAGATATCTACTTTTATATCACTCATGCTAACAGCTGTTCTAGTTTTGAATTCTGGAATATTTACTTTGTCTTCTTTCATGTAGGAATTAGAAAAAACTGTATTTAGTAACTCCACTTTATTGGCACCATCATCGGTAACATTTCCATCGCTATCATGCAGTGATGATATTGACTGTTTTTTGCCACTGGTGTACTTTACATACGACCAGAATCTCTTTGAGTTTTCTACCATATTTTGAGACAATATTTCATTGTGGAAACTATTAAAAGCATCTCGCATTGACGTCCGCACTAAATTTCGAGCTTCCATGAAACTTAGCCAATCTGGGGGATTTTGTGTTCTTCTGAATTTGGCATGCTTTTCTCGTTGCTTCTGCAACAGTGTTTTGACGTGTTTTGTGTACCATGGTGGATCAGTCCCGTCTCTTATTAACTTATGCAGTACGAATCTATCTATTGCTGTCGATACTGTATCTTTGAATTTGAGCCATATCTGGTCTACACTTACATAATAATTAGCTTGGAAGGAATGCAGACTTTCTCTTAAGGAGGCATCAAGTGAATTTTTATCTGCTGTTTATTTTTAGTGGTTTTGGTTGATATGGTCTTGAGCCTCACTACAATGACCTTGTGTTCACTAATCCCTGTATCCATCATTACGCTCTCTATTAGATCAGGATTATTTGTGGCTAAGAGGTCAAGTGTGTTTTTGCAACAATTTATAATTTGTGTGGGCTCATGAACTAATTGTTCAAAGTAATTCTCAGAGAAAGCATTTAGTACAATTTTGGACGATGTTTTCTGTCTACTACCGGCTCTGAACATGTATTTTTGCCAACAAATTGAGAGTAGATTGAAGTCGCCACCAATTATAACTGTATGAGTGGGGTACTTATTTGTAATGAGTTCCAAATTTTCTTTGAAGCATTCAGCTATTATATCATCTGAGTCTGGGGGGTGGTAGAAGGAGTCAATTATTATTTGGTATGGCTGTTGTGTATAACCTCTACCCATAGTAGTTCGCAGGAACTATCTATTTCAACTTCGTTACAAGATAAACTACTATCAACAGACACAAACACACCATCACCTACTTTATTTAATCTATCCTTTCTGAACTCTGTTTGCATCTCTGTAAAAATTTTGACAGAATTTATCTCCGGCTTTAGCCAGCTTTCTGTTCCTATAACGATTTCAGCTTCAGTGCTTTCTATCAGTGCTTGAAGCTCTGGTACTTTTCCAACACAGCTACGACAATTTACAACTACAATACAGACTGTTGCTTGATTCTCATTGTTTCTTTGCCCTGTACCCTTTGAGACTGAAGCCCTTTTTGATCTTTCCCAAGACTGTCTAACCTAAAAACCGCCCAGTCCACGCCACACAGCCCCTGCTATCAGTGTAGCTGCCTCCTGTGTGTAGTGGACACCTGACCTATTTAGTGGTACCCAAAACCCCACCACCTATGGTGCAAGCCAAGGAATCTGCAACCTACATGGTTGCAGAACTGTCTGAGCCTCTCATTCAGACCCTCCACTCGGCTCTTTACCAAAGGTCCACAATCGGTCCTGTCAACGATGCTGCAGATGGTGAGCCCTACCTTCATCTTTCTAGCAAGACTGGCAGTCTTCACCAACTCAGACAGCCGCTGGAAACCAGAGAGAATCTCTTCCGATCCATAGTGACACACATCATTATTGCCGACATGAGCCACCACCTACAGTTGGCTGCACCCTGTACCCTTCATGGCATCTGGAAGGACCCTTTCCACATCTTGGATGACTCCCCCTGGTATGCACACAGAGTGCACATTGGCTTTCTTCCCATCCTTAGCTGCCATATTCATAAGGGGGCCCATCACCCGCCTAACAATGGAACTCCCAATGACAAGTAATCACACCCTCTGCACTTGTCCGGACCTCTCAGCAAGACCGGTCACTGCTGCAACAGGCAAGGCCACCCTTGCTGGCTCAGAAGTACTCAGTAGGCAGCATCTCAGACCTGTTATGGAGGCGTAAGGGTACAGCCTTGTGGCCAGCACCAACTTCTGCCTTCTGCCTTCTGCCCAGGGATTCGTGACCCTGCCATGGTTCGCCAATCACCTTCAGGCAAGTGTTGACCGGCAGGGACATCTGAATCTGAGGGCGCAGTGGCATCAGAGATCACAGGTGATGCTACAGGTTCCAGAGGCACCAAAGCGCTCACCTTGGGTGTCACCATGGCCCAAGGCAACAGCCTGGAGCCTGTCAACCACAGCCAACACAACTTCCAGCTGTTTACGGACGGTGGTCAATTCCCGCTGAATCCGTACACAACAGGCGCAGTCCCTATCCAACCCCAACATTTTTTTTCTCTCTTTTATCACACAAGCCATTCAAAACAAACAGATGACTGATGACTAGGTGAATTTACACTATACAAGTACTAAAATGCGATGCTACAACTTTCAAATACTATAATATGCCCGAAATTTGTGAATTAAACTATGCAATTACCCAAAAACACACAAAGGAATTAAGAATTAAACTATGAAACAAATAAGTGATCTCAGAGTACGACTTGCTATTGGCAGCAGGGTGCTCACTAACTGCACTGTCATTGCTGTATAATAACACGCCAAACTGGAGAGCCAAGAACTGCTTTCACTCTATCCCAAGCTGCTAAAAGTTGACTTGAGAGTTGTTTTGGGTGGTTTCCCACATTTGTTGAATGTGACTTAAGATCACACTTTATCAAACTACCTCAAAAATACTGTGTTCAAAACATATTTTGTTCAACTTTAATAATGTTAGTAAACATTAAAGAATGTAAGGCATGAAAATACTGCAACAAATCTAGTAACATGCTTAGACGTGAAATTTTGCTAGTAAACACACTGCAATAGATAAAATAATGTTGAATAACACTATATAGCAGGATCTCGCCAATAATTTTGATTTTTTCCTATTTCATATTTTATATTTTTAGTGTCAAGCTAACATCACTGATCTAGGAATAAAAATATTATGTTGTAAATAACTTGTTGGGTGCCCTGGATTTAATAATAAGAACAATGTAATTTCACAATGTTAAATCAAAACTATGACTTTCATATTGGGATTAACAATATAAAATGATGTACTTTGTACATACTAACAAAATATACTGACCATTTAGGTATTAAAGTAATTTACCTTAAAAACACTGAGTAAATACCTATCACTCATTTGATATACAATAGGTTTTTTGTCTCTCCTGAAATTTTTTGTTCTTAGGACATGATACATATAGAAAGTTGCCAATCAGCTACATCAAACATGAAATTTAAAAATTTTGTCCCCACCTGGATAAAGTTTTTCAGGTGCTCATGGGCTTTGACCCTTATCTTTACATCTTCCAGTGACAAAGTTTCCCATAATGCATCAACTCTACACAGTTACTCCAACATATGTTTCCTGACTCCTTCTTTTATAACTTCTACTTATGCTTCTGGAAATGTTATAAGTAACCTTCCCATAGATACTATTTATTAATTACTGTTTGTTGGGGTCTACTCGCTACTACCAGATTATATGGTTTATGTTTGTTATCAAAATGGTGGCATTCCACCCACACCAAAAACCATGCAAAAGTGCAATTTGCAATGTATGATAACATACTCCGTTCTTCACTCCTATAGACAAATACTCACACTATGTATTAAAATTGTCTTCTCAAGTTCTTTTAAGAATAAATCTTAAGTTTGCTCCTACACTGTATTTAATCATTCTAGTTCATAATCATCTACATCTACATCTACAAGCAAAGGTAGATACTCTGCAAGCCACTGTACAGAGCATGGCGGAGGGTACCTTGTAACCCTACATGTAATTTCCTTTCATGTTCCGCTTGCAAATGGAGCAAGGGAAAAACTACTGTCTGTATGCCTCTGTATGAGTCCTAATTTCTCGTATGTTCTTGGTCCTTACGTGCAATGTATTTGGGTGGCAGTAGAATCATTTGGCAGTCAGCTTCAGTTGCTAGTTCTCTAAATTTTCTCAATAGTGTTTCTCAAAAAGGATGTTGATTTGCTTCCAGGGATTCCCATTTGAGGTGCCAAAGCATCTCCGTAACACTTACGTGCTGTTCAAACCTAACGGTAACAAATCTAGCAGCCACCTCTGAATTGCTTCAATGTCTTCCTTCAAACCAACCTGGTACTGATCCCAAACACTCAAGCAGTA
Organism: Schistocerca cancellata; assembly: GCF_023864275.1. Classification (NCBI taxonomy): domain Eukaryota; kingdom Metazoa; phylum Arthropoda; class Insecta; order Orthoptera; family Acrididae; genus Schistocerca; species Schistocerca cancellata. The sequence goes on from NC_064631.1 coordinate 683,317,930, forward strand.
CTCAAGAATAGATCACACTAGTGTCCTATATGCAGTCTCCTTTACAGGTGAACCACTCTTTCCTAAAATTCTCTCAACAAACTGAAGTCAACCATTCACCTTTCCAACAACAGTTTTCACATGTTATATCGCTTTGCAATGTTAGGCCCAGATATTTAAACAACTTGACTGTGTCAAGAAGGTCACTATTAATACTGTATCTGAACATTACAGATTTGAACTTGCTACTAATACACATTAACTTACATTTTTCCACATTTAGGACTAGCTGCCATTCATCACACCAACTGGAAATTTTAAGTTGTCTTGCATCTTCCTACAGTCACTCAACTTAGACACCTTATCACACCATGGCATCATCAGCAAACAACTGCAGATTGTGGCCCACCCTGTCAGCAAAATCATTTATGCATATAGCGAACAACAGTGATCCTATCACACTTCCATGGGCACTCCTGATGATACCCTTGACAATCTATTAAATTATTTGAAATCTCTATTTACTCCTTCTAATATTCAGAAGATAAGCTTCATCACATCAACTTAATAGTTTGATGAGCCATTTCATGAGTCATTCATTAGCACTCTCTCATCAGCAATAACAGTAGTCTTAACTAATGCTTACAGGGTAACAAATAATAGTTGCCTTCACTTAGGAAATGGTTTCATACTTGCCTTACACTTATGAAATAGTTTCTATTCATGACCACTTAGGCCTGTATTTGTGACACACCTAACACGTCTATTCATTGTCATTATCTCTACAAGCTTTTATTTGCTTATGATATGTAACCTTCTGTATTAAAAAAGTCATATGAGCCCAGCAATAATACATCGTAGTATAGACAGTATATAAAATTCTTCTTATACATAACACATCATCTCAAGTTGTCAATGTCACATACCATAGCTATAATGGATTTTGTTTATATTATCACAGTTGTTTCTTTTATTTACAGCATAACTACTATAAACTCTCTGTAATAGAGCAGAGACCATTGTTGTTCTACAACTGAAACTAGTATAAAATAGTGCAAGATGATTTAAGTTAAAGATCACAGGGTAGAAAGCATAGAAGAAACTGCTCCTGGGGAAAAAAAGTGAAATATTGAAATAGTTAACTTTGATACCCGACTGTCATCAATCCACTGAATCTTCAAAGATAATGAATTCTCCTAGGGCTATGAACTTCTTTAACATGTCAGTATTATATAAACATTTCCCTTGATCCATTCTGGGATTTGCTGAAAACAAAGCATTTAAAAAAATGCTTGTCTCTTTCTTCGTACAGGGTGTCCATGATGAAAGGTCCCATTTCAAAGTGCTGTAGAAAGATTCTCACTGGTCAGAATGAAGTCTAATTAGAACATCATATTATTGTCACAAGGGGATACATATTGGGGGAGGGGGGGAACACGGATGAGAATTTGGCAAATAGATGACGCCGTAAACATCAAAATATGCACACCAAGAGATGTGTGGCACATGGCTGTTCATCAGTTTGTCAGAGATGCCCAATATGAAAGTCTCCATGAAGGATCATGTGCTGTTGATAAAGCTTGTATAGTAGAACGGTGACCATGCTCCAGTAGCCCCGCAGAAGTTCTGGGCACTATAGGGTATGAATAAAGTTATTAGCATGATGTCTGCTTAGGGCGGAGAAAATGATTAATTTGAAAAGATAGGTTCTTTTGAAGTGCAATGTGGCAAAGTAAGGGAAGCAGTTGATCTGACATCTGCCAAAGATGTGACCACAGCGTAACAGGAGTTGAGTTGTGGTGTGCATACATGCAGTGCAAGTGGAATTGCTCGACCATTGGACATGCCTTGGAACACAATGCATAAAATCCTATGAAACATCCTATATTGCTATCCATACAAAATCACCCATGTTCAAGAGTTGCTTCCTACTGATGTGCCAGCAAGACAAACATTTCACTCTGGAATTTCTTGCTTGCATGGACATGGACAATGAATGGCCATGGAAGATTCTGTGAACAGATGAGGCTCACTTCCATCTTCAAGGGCATGTTAATACGCAGAACTGCAGAACATAGGCAATGGAAAATCTGCACACACACACACCATCTGGTACCACTTCATTCTACAAAGGTGACCGTGTGATGGAGGGACGGCATCATTTATCGTAGGGCCATGTTTCTTTCGAGGAGACAATTCCTGCAAGTCGTATTACCTATACTGTCACTGGTAAATGCTATGAGAATGTCATTCCAACCCTTTGAAAATGTGGATGTGTAGATATGCAAGATGGCACTCTTCTGCACATTCCACAGCCAGTGAAGTGGTTGTTGCTGAGGAATATTGGAAATGCCAGATTTATCGGCCATCGTTTCCCTACAGCCTGGCCATCCAGGTCACCTGATATTAACCCACGCGACTTTTGGCTGTGGGGTTATCTGAAAGATGTGTTTAGTGCTGCAATTATGGACAGAGCTGAATTGAAGGCACACATTGCACAACACATTCTTTATGTGACCCCTGAGACACTCTGGTCTGTTGTGGAACATGCTGTTTCTCTATTTCAACTTGTGGCAGAAAATGGCAGACAGCATATTGAACATGTCTTGTGACAGTCTCATGACAATTAACAACCAATGTCATTTCGCTTTTTAATCTGTTTTTGGTCCCAGGACAGTTAAAAACTTATGTCACTTTGCTTTTTATGTGGTTTTTGCCCCCAGGACAGTTAAGAACTGATTTTTCCCATCTGACGTGGTATGACCTTGCCATGGTTGAGGGGCTTACCTGACTAACCTTGCCACAACTGTTCACTGCTGAACTTGTGAAGCCATGTTCACTGAACAGTATTGCAATTCATCTGTCATTTGTAGCTCACCCCATTTATGTTAAGATGCTTACAGTGCCATCTATTAGCGAAATTTTTGTTAACTGTTATTGTTATTATTATTATTATTATTATTATTATTATTATTTGTTTCATAATGTTTTCTCCTGCATCAATAATATGCTATTCCAATTTCACATCATTTTGAGCAGCGGTTCCCTTTCTACAGCATTTTGAAATTGGAGATTTAATTATGGACACATTGCATTTGAATTAGAATAATATAAAGTAATCAATGCACTCCAGAGATGACTACTGGTTATGCATTATGCTCACAGCCCCAGCAGTCATCTTTAATTTGTTTAACCTAACAGCTGACACTTACCAACCAAAGGCGCTGCTTACTTTATTCATCATGTAGTTCAAAATCTCTCCTTTATGTTTAACTGACCATTTAATACATAGTTAATAATGGCATAGAGCCTCAGGTAAGCAATAAAAGTATATAAAATCGAAGAATTTCAGCATAAAGCTTAAAGTGTTATTTGTTTGAGGAAGAATATATTTTCATTAATTTTGTCAAGAGCCAGTCTAGTATGTGTACATTTTTCCTTTAATAGTTTCTGCATAAGGAAGAAGAAAAATCCCACACAATGTTTAGTTGTTCATTGGAATGTAGTGCTAGTAGTAGTAATGATAGTAATAATAATATTTATTGTTGTATTCTGTAACACCATAGTCAAAATGTATCAATGGTTAACAATATTAAATGACCTATTGCTGAAACAACAGAATTAGGAACAATTTTCTCTTGTTTTTGTGTTGAGAGTGTGAGCCCATTCACTCTTTTTTTTTTATTTCTCTGGTAGTTTGTCAAAGCGAGGAAACATTCTGTGTAAGTTGCGTTTAGATTATAATGTTTACTGGTTAAAGTAATTAAATATGGTATCTGTTTAGGACTTTTGTAATTATTTCCTATCTACTCTCAGTGTGGATAATTACATGATTATTTGCTATTGTGTTATTTGTTACAGACAGGATGCTGCGGTGTTGTGAAATCATTGTGAAGAGGCATTATGACGGAACACATATTGTATTCAGTCATTAATTTGTCTTCCTCAGAGCAATCAGCGACTCTGAGGCTAAAGTCTGACCACTTTAATGTATCTTGCATTCATTTCATGCAAGAGACATGTGAATGATTTGGTCATTCATCCCCGAACAATGTTTCTGTCAGTCTTTGACCATATCAGACACTATCCCCTGTTTAATGATCAAGTGGTCCACTATCTAACAATAATGTGTTGTCTTCCTGTGAAATTATAAGGATAAATTAAAATGCAATATGTCATTCTACCATCCAACATGGGACATGGCAAAAAATAATTGTATGTGGGTTACATAACAGTCCTATTCAGCTTTATGTATTTTATCCACCCACCCATAGGAAATACTGATTTTGTAAACCAAAGCAAAAGGTCAACCAGTAGTAAAATCCGATGAAATTTTTGGACGAGGAAAATTTTTTATGATGTGATGCAAAATCGTAAGGAAATCTTAAGTGATGCCAGCGATGTGTTTGACAACTTTATGTGTTTGACAACTACCTTGAATTTTTCTTAAATAACTCTTGGCTCATTTTGGATTTTGAGCGATAAACTTTACTATCTGTAATTTCATTTCTGCATATTGCTGTACAGGTTATCAAACATGGCCGCTACTGCACCAGTGGCAGCTGCTGTGTAAGAGCATGTGAACACCCTAACTTTTGACACCTTACAGATGTGTTGGTTATTTTTCTTCGAATGCTTTTAAATGTAACATAGATGGGGTAATCTGAAATACACAGCACACTGTGCTGCTCCTCCTCTAGACTACGTAAAACTTGGCATCAGGGTTGTGACTACATCTTCAGTTTTGCACGTTTGGAGCTTTTGCGTATGTGCAACTGGTGTTCACGTCATTGCCTACATATGGATTTGATAAACAATGTGCATGGTTCACGGCACACTCAGCTACCTATTACCACTCAACTATAAGTTTACGTCAATGTCACTAGGTGGTAGCATGCTGCAACAGACCTTTATCCCTGGTCGCTTGGCATAAATAGTGCTAGGTGGCAGCACACTCCTCAAATATGCCAATTCACTCACTACATAGTAAAATTAGATCGGACATCAGTATATGTTACAATTATACTGATAGAAAACCATAATTTGTGGGTTTGTGTATTTGTTACAGTATATTAAGGTTTGGGTTTTATCATACAGTAATCCATTTGAGGCATTGAGACCCATAAAGTACATCATAATTGTGAAACTGTAGCATTTATTTACACTTCTGACATCTGTTGACCTTTTGGTGGGTCAGGTTTATCTGTCCTGTTGGCCCTTATTCCATATATGAACATTCACAAAAAACTGTCTCACTGGTTTCTTTGATATTCAATTAAATGTGGTATCAACGGCAGTGTGCTTTTGGCCCTTATTGTTCTCAGTGCCTCATTTCTATTCTAGTCAAGAGACCTTGTTGGTAGACATTACTACACGAATTTAACCATTTCCACTAACAGCTGTTTGTGTTCAGAGTTAGTTGTTTACTGTGCAGGAATCGGCTTTTGTGTGCAGTGTCAACATGTAATCTGTTGAATCTGTTTTCAAGTGCTAGCAGAAAAGAAAATTATCAGGATAAGTTAGCTGCAAAGGAACTAGGGCCTTCCAGACCAGATCCTTTGATGGAGAAACTGACGAAATCAAATAAGCATCAGTACAAGGAAACATTTAACAAGGAAGTGTGCAATAGTGTAAGTTGGTGTAAGGTAAGAATGTCTGAATTTCAGTCTGGAAGTTAATTCATGGACTAATACATGAGTTACGGATCTTGTACATTTGTCTGAAAAAATAAAAAAGCATGAAAACTACCACTTACACAAATAGCAAAAGCTTACATGTTATTTCATTCCTGCCCTGAACTGTACTTAATTTTGTGACAAACAACAAAATTCCACAAAACAATCCTTTCTTTTGGTAGACAAGTTAAGCATATCATTATTATTATTATTATAGGTAGTGGCTGTAGTTGTATAAATTTGTTGATAAGCATAACTGTTATACAATAGATGCTATTAATTTCACACTCTAATGTTTATCTGAATCCAAAGATTTGTTAACACTTAGAATGTATACTCATGAGCAGCCACTGTACTGCACTATGCACCAGCAAGATGGAGTGCTGTATGTTCTTCTGTTAGTAAAACGAGTATCATTCTTGTTTATCTGTATTAGTTAATAATTTTTGCAGCACATAGTTATTAAATGTATGAACTCCAACTATGTTTTTAAATATTATGAGATTCTGTGAGATTTAATTAGATAAAATTTGGGAAACCAGAAAAGATGGAATTGGAACATGATACAGAGAAACAAATCCATGTTGATGGTAGCAACATTGTCATTGGAAAAAGGAGATTCAGATATTTACACTTCAGAATCCACAGTGGCTAATGTTAGTGGTTCGTCTGAGGATCCTGACTTACAACCACAAGTTTGTGTTGAAGTTCTACCTTCTCTCTCATATGGTTTGAGAGTTTATTTGAAAAATTGACTGAACCAATGTTAGTATAGTGGTTGAAAATTCTCCTCACATTGCAAAAAAAAAAAAAAAAAAAAAAAAAAAAAAAAAAAAAAAGTACATCAGGATGGGCAAAATGTTTGACAGTGCAGTTAAAATTTATAAATAATCAGATTACCACCACTTTCGATTCAGTGAAAAATGAAACATCAGGTCTCACAGACAGGTCACACAGAAGCATACCATACAATACCACGTGTAGTAGCTGAATTATCTGAGGATGTTAAAAAGAATTAAAAAGCACTCAGACTATAATTGAAAATAATATATCAAAATTGATGCACCAAGTTAACAATCTGTCACTTGAACGAGACCATAGAATATACCAAACCCTGTGAACAGTTTAACAAACTTTTAATCACAGGATTTCAGAGAAAAACACTGACATTCTTGAAAAAGCCAAAAAGGAAATTCGTGCTGCAGCATAGTCCACTGTTGTGGAAGTCCTGTCTGAACTGGGGACTTCAGGTGAGATGATACAAAATGAACTTGATGAGGTAAGACAGATTTTAATCCACGACTTACCTGACTGGCATGACACTGTTAATGCGTAGGTCTGTGACTTGAAATGGGAACTGGATATGATTAAGATGTCACCGCATGAGACAATGGCTACACTGACACATGCAAATGGAAGGTACGATCAGTTTGGACAGGTTTTCCTTGTAAAGTATTGGTCAGTGCATGTCTAGGATCAGTTACAACATGAAATGTTCACTCCTGAAACATACAACCTGAAATAGGGCAGTCTTAGAAAATATTTTGAGAAGTATTTAAGAAAAATGTGCTACAGGGACAACGTGATTGCACAAAAAGATGACATTTTAATTCTGAAGGCCAAACTGCTGATCAGCATTTGCAAAAAATTGATTCATGGAAGACACAGTAGAAAATTTTTGCAGATTTACTCAATTTGATTCACGATGATGACAAGCGTAATAACTGCAATGCTGATGCTGTGACAGCATTTCCTGAACCACAGCAACAATGGCCAGAATCATGTTGCTGCTTGCAGCAGCGGTGCTCCGCCTCCAACTGGCCCTAGAAATGAAAATAGTCATAATCAGATGCAAAACAAAAATAATCAACATCGTATCATTCTGGATATCAGACAGGTACAAATATATGAAATAAGGGGTACTGGGACCCTCCAAATAACAGAAACCATTGGAAACTGAAATTTTGCGGACCATAACATACACAGGATGATAATGGTAACTGCAGTAGGCCAGACGGTTACCTTACTATCAATGTGATGAGCCTATGTCCAAAACTTCCTTGTCCCCATTCAACAGTCTGCTATTAGCAGTATTGAAGACAGGAGAAGGGGTGAGCCTAGAACTTGATGCCCAGGCTATAAATAAAATCATTGTCTGTCTTAGGACCTGACTGAAGTGCTCACGGAGCAGCTTCAGAGATATCATGGAGCAAAATATCTAACTACCACTGATTTGAGCCATCTTAAGGTAGGTGGCCTTGTCGGAGGATCCTAAACCTTGAAAAATCAAAGTTTGTGGAGGAATGTATAAAATTCTTAGGCCATGTTCAAGTTCCCTCCTGTAATGAAGAAACAGTTGAAGGCATTTTACAGTTTGGCATCATTCTTTCGAGAATTTGTTCGCAAAGAGCTCCTCAACAGTCAAGAACTGTTAGGCCTATTGAAGAAGAATGCTCCTAGGATATGGATACCACAGTGCCAGGGAGTTTTTAAGAAAATCACATGAGCTTTGGTATGTTCAAATATACTTCACCATCCAGATACGGAAAGTGACTTTGTGTCACATGAGACGCATCCTGTTTTGGACTTGGTGCCTGTCTGTTTCAGATAGTAAAAATGGATGGCAAAAGCGAAATTAACATCAACTTTGTAACTAGAGTGTTACCCGAGTGCAAAAGGATATACTTGGTGACAGTGTTGGAGGCCTTGGCTATCATATATTCTTTTAGGAAATTTAATTAATACATTTACAGTCCTCATATTGAAGTTTATTGTTACCACGAAGTATTGCGCTTTATTCTCACTTGGTCTTCTTCCATGACTAACTAAGTGGTTTCTTTTCTTGCAAGAATACAATTTTGAAATTATGTACAATAAGGGCAATGAGGATGTGATTGCAGATGCACTTTTCCAGGTTGCCACAGGGGTTGCCTGAGTTCACCAGGCTTGTAGAAAAGGTGATGGATTACAAGATTTCTTTGATGAAAGATTTCGCACATCAGTGTTACTATCTTGAGATGTATAAGAACATGTTGGCACTGCAAGATGCAGATCCCAGAAGGCAGAGAGTTAAACAAACTGTACAGCAATAACCTTCACTTTTTAAGTATTAAGTAGCTCTAGATGTAGTCCATCAACAAAGGAGATGGCTTACAAAACACTCATTCGACCTATACTTGAGTATTGCTCATCAGTGTGGGATCCATACCAGGTCGGGTTGACAGAGGAGATAGAGAAGATCCAAAGAAGAGCGGCATGTTTCGTCACAGGGTTACTTGGCAAGCGTGATAGCATTATGGAGATGTTTAGCAAACTCAAGTGACAGACTCTGCAAGAGAGGTGCTCTGCATCGCGGTGTAGCTCGCAGTCCAGGTTCCGGGAGGGTGCGTTTCTGGATGAGGTATCGAATATATTGCTTCCCCCTATTTATACCTCCCAAGGAGATCACGAATGTAAAATTAGAGAGATTCGAGCATGCACGGAGGCTTTCCGGCAGTCGTTCTTCCCTCGAACCATACACAACTGGAACAGAAAAGGGAGGTAATGACAGTGGCACGCAAAGTGCTCTCTGGCAAACACCATTGTGTGGCTTGTGGAGTATAAATGTAGATGTAGATAATTAAAAAATCTTTAAAACTAGAAATCTTAAAAAAACTCAGCAACAATTTAAGATTTTTGATCTTAACTGTAGATAATGAATTCTTTAGGAACATTTAAATAAACTTTACAGCAAACTCAATAACCCTGTTGTTGCACCACAGCAGACAAATGATTTATATCAAATAGCTTAGGCACTTGTGATAGTGCTCAACAGTTCACAATGATGTAAACAAGAAATCTGAGTTCCACAACTTATAGTTCATAGTAAGACTAGTGTTCAACTTATAAGTTAAATAGAGAACAAATGGCCATCAGAAACTAATTAAAACCACAATAAAATATACAGATGGTAGTCAAGGTAGATCATTATCACAATAACATGCAGACAAAGTGGCCCAGGTAAACAGTTCGTTTTCAAGGAAACAGCTCAAACATCAAACACGCATGATGCTCACCTTTTCCAAACAGCACCCTGCCAAACAATGCATCCAGCAGTTTGGATCAACAATTTGTGGCCACCGTACTGCAGATTATATCAGGTCACAGCTCATCCCAAAATACGCAAGTACATTCGACGTCCAAAAAATGACTCAGCTCTACTGAGGCACCATTGCATGCTGTAATTCATGAGTTATGCCTGGCACAAGGTTACACAGGCTGCTCATAGCTGAGTGAGAATGAGGTTTGCCCTTTGCCTTAGCAGACTTGTGCCTCAGCGTTACCAGGGCTGCGCCTCCTCTCCTTACGGACTGAGTGCACAGCTCCACAGATAAACATTGACTGCTGCTGACAATAAGTCACAGCCATGGGGCAGGACTTAACTGTTTGGCTTCCTGGGCTGACTGTCCATGAGCACCTTGGCTCACAACTAGGAGGTGGCTCGTCAAAATACACAGCACGGCGGCCACACCAGAACGGCTGCTGCCAACTTTAGGTGAGTGATAGTACAAGTAAAATCAAAAAATCAAAAGCAACAAACTGGCTTATGGTTGAAGCTAAGATGGTTACTGTTGCTAGTAGAATCCTTTCAGAGTGTGAACTTGGATATTCTGCTACTGAGTTAGAAGCTGTGGCCATAATATGTACATTTAAGAAGTGCAGTTCTTGGAAAACACATTAAGGTATTTTGTGACCACCATGCTCAGGTTTTATTAACCTGTAAGCAACTACATCCGAGGATTATGAGGTGCACAGATTTTCTAAAGGAATATAGTTTTGAGATAATGCATATAAAATGCAAGAACAATGTTGTAGCTGACACTGTGTCACATCCACTGCAAAGACTGCCTGATCTTTCAGATATAATAGCACAAATAACTGATTACAGAATGAAAGACACACATTATCAACAAAGCTATTTAGATGACAAGTTTTCTTAGTGTTGTCCCACAACATAATGTAAAAAAAAAAAAAGAAAAAAAAGTGTACTGGAGAAACCAAAGGTTTTGTCCATGATTACAGTGGCCACCTTGTGGGTCTATTGATGAGGTATGATATTATGACGCAATATGATAGTCATAAAACTCTGGCCATGGAAGCCGACACTGTTATAATACTATTTAGATCTGTATAACAACATGGCTAACTACAAGATGAAGATACAAGATGGCATACAATAAACTCTCCTTACACAAAATGCAGCTGAGAAATTTCACAGCATTACAAAACTCAGAACACCATTTTATTCAACAGAAGTAATGTTTCTGGTGACAACTTGCATGTGTACATTCCAGATACTTAGTTTGGCATACTCATATGTTTGGAGTCGTTATGGTACCGCAAAATGTTTAAGGAAACTGCACTTTCCAAATATGCGAAGTATTTTGTACAGCTATTAAAACTTGTGTACTGTGTCACAAAGCAAAGCCAAGTGTCACTATACAGAATTATGCTCTATTTTACCAACACAGCCACTACAAATTCTCTCTCTTGAAGCCAGCAGGCTGCTAAGGCCCTTTGGAAGAGGGGGTGTTGAATATTTAGTAGCTCTGTAGGAGCTTTTCTCAAAACATGTCAAGCTATATGCTATAAGATAGACAGCTGGATCTACTACTGTTAGGAGGATCCTCAAACATTACATACCAACAGTTGACGAGGCTGTCACATTCCTCACAGACAGTGTGTCAAATCATATGTGCAAGAAATGGAAGTTTTTTACAAGACAATAGAATTAAGCACATTTTGATATCCTCGTAGCACCTTCAAAGTAACTCGGTTGAATGCGTTGTCAGACAATTCAATTGATTTATAAGAACTTCAGCTAGTGAACAACACACATGAGGGACAGAATTTATTGAACTGTTTGAAAATACAGTAAATACAATAAAGCACCAACGAAACTGGTATAATAGGCATGCGTATTCAAATACAGAGATACGTAAACAGTCGGAATGCGGTGCTGCAGTCGGCAACACCTATATAACACAAGTGTCTGGCGCGTTTGTTAGACAGCTACTGCCACTACAATGGCAGGTTATCAAGATTTAAGTGAGTTTGGACATGGTGTTATGGCACATGAGCAATAGGACATGGCACCTCCGAGGTAGCAATGAAGTGGGGATTTTTCCCACATGATCATTCCATGAGTTTACCATGAATATCAGGAATCTGGTAAAACGTCAAATCTTGGACACTGCTGCAGTCAGAAAAAGATCCTGGAAGAACGGACGCAACAATGACTGAAGAGGATTGTTCAGCATGACAGAAGTGCAACCTTTCCACATATTGCTGCAGATTTCTATGCTGGACCATCAACAAGTGCCAGCGTGTGAACTATTCAATGAAACAACATCGATATGGGCTTTTGGAGCCGAAGGCCCACTCGTGTCCCCTTGATGTCTGCACGACACAAAGCTTTACGTCTTGCTGCTGGGCCCATCTATGCTGACATTGGAATGTTGATGACTGGAAACATGTGGCCTGGTCAGACAAGTCACATTTCAAATTATGTCGAGTAGATGGATATGTACGGGTATGGAGACAACCTCATGAATCCATGGACCCTGCATGTAAGCTGTGGACTTTTCAAGTTGGTGGAGGTTCTGTAATGGTGTGAGGCATCTGCAGTTGGAGTGATATGGGACCCCTGATACATCTAGATATGAATCTGACAGGTAACACGTATGAAAGTAACCTGTCTGATCACCTGCATCCATTCACGTCCATTGTGCATTCTGACGGGCTTGGGCAATTCCACCAGGACAATGCAACACCCCACATGTCCAGAATTGCTACAGAGTGGCTCCAGGAGACCCCTTCTAAGTTTAAATACTTCCACTGGCCACCAAACTCCCCAGACATCAACATTATTGGGCATATCTGGGATGCCTTGCAATGTGCTGTTCAAAAGAGATCTTCACCCTCCTCATCCTCTTACAGGTTTATGGACAGCCCTGCAGCATTCATGGTGTGAATTCCCTCCAGAACTACTTCAGACATTAGTCGAGTACACGCCATGTTGTGTTGCAGCACTACTGCGTGCCTGCAGGGGTCCTTCACGATATTAGGCAGGTGTATCAGTTTCTTTGGCTCTTCAGTGTAATTTAACTTTTTTACACAACACCATACAGATGTTCAAAATTACTTAATAAACATAACGAAACCAAATAGTGGATAAGTTCATTGCCACACATGTCTAGAGAACAAGGTAAAGAACACATTTGTTGCACTCACTGATCATGCCAAAATTAGAAAAACACGTACGACAAAAGGTTACGTCATGTTCAGAAATACAATGACAGAAAAAAATTACAGCACCAAAAAATAATTAATGAAGAGCAATGAAATTTCAGAAATACATTTGTCTAGGTAACATATTTAAGTGATTAATATTGCAAGATCACAAATTAATATAAACACGAGATATACCATTGCAAATGTGAAATGCTGGTACATTAATAATTGGTGTAACTGCCAGAAAGTTGAATGCAAGCATGCAAATCTGCATGCACTGTGTTGTACAGATTTCTGTTGTCTGTCTGTAGGATGGAGTTCCATGCCTGTTGCACTTGGTCAGCCAATGTTAATGCAGTTTGTGGACGATGCTGGAATTGTCATCTAATGATGCCCATACGTGCTCAGTTAGAGACAGATATGATGATGAGCAATATGTTGACACTCTGCAGAGCATGTTGGGTTACAACAGTGGTATGTGGGCGAGCCTTATCCTATCGGTAAACACTTCCTGGAATGCTGTTCACAAATGGCAGCACAACATGTCAAATCACCAGACTGACATCCAAATTTGCAGTCAGGACGTGTGGGATAACCACGGAGTGCTCCTGCTGTCATAGGAAATTGCGCTGCACATATAGGTCCAGTGTGTCTAGCATGCAGACAGGTTGTTGCATGTCCTCAAGTGCCTCCTTATAACCAACACACGGAGGCAGAACCTGCTTTCATCAGAAAACACAGAGACCTCCACCCTGCCCTCCAATGAACTCTTGCCCGACACAAATGAAATCACAAATGGTAGTGGTTTGGCGTCTTCTGGCACAGAGCTGTCCTTGAAGTAACCAATTAGTTATCGTTTGTTGTGTCACTGTGGTGCCAATTGCTCCTCAAATTTCTGCAGTTCAATGTGCCAGAGCCATACGCCAAACACAATGGTCTTCCCTCTCGGCAGTGCCACATGGCTGTCTGGAGCCAGATCATCTTGTGACCATACATTCTCATAATCACTGCTGCCAGCAGTCATGTACAGTGGCTATATTCCTGCCAAGTCTTGCTGCAATATTACAGATGGAACATCCAGCTTCTTGTAGCTCTATTATGTGAGCCCACTTAAACTGAGTGATGTGTTGATAGTGGCATCTTCATCACCTTAAAGGCATTCATAACTAATATCAGCTCATCACAACCAGTCTCAAAGATAACTAACACTCACAACTGTTACAGCATGTACTTAAAGCAAACCTAATTCCGTCCTCATAGTGGTGCCACTCTTAATGTGTTTGGTGCAAAACTTGAATAGACATCCTCTTTCAGATGCAGAAACACACCTACCAACTTTTGTTTATGTTGCACAGCTCCTGCTTGGTGTTATGATTTTTTTCCCACCAGTGTATTTAGTTGAAAAAAACAGTACTGCTTCAATCTCATCTGAGATCATATGCTTTACATAAAAGAAACAGCAAATGCCAATTACTCTATACAGGATCCTATCGAATAGTCAGTGTACCACAACCAGGTAGTTATCTTTTGGCCTTTCCTAAATCTGGTAAAATTAAACAACTTTGCCTCCAGGATCTGAAAAGAAGTCTACACGTGTAACAGCAGCAGTGATCTTGTTCTCTGACCTGAAAAAGCATTAGATATACTAACTCCTTTACAGATGACGTGTGTAAAAACTGAAATAACACAGAGAATGAAACCTATACTTGTATACTGTGAATTCTAGATTAATTAAATATATTTAAGCAAAGTACAAAAGAATGGATCACTACTTAAGTTAATCACGCTGTAATATATGCAGATTTTGTTGATGTAGCGAATATTGCTTTCACTTACTTAACAAATTATTATGTGACCCAGAGGTCCCGTGAATCATTACATGAAACACTATATTTGTAAAGAAACTATAATTTATCTTACTGTAGGTAAAATGTGCTTAATATGGAATTAACAGAAAACTCAGATGAAAAGTATTGAGGTATCAAGCTGGAGAGTGTATCTGTGAAAGGACTCGTTTTTTCTTCAGACAAAGCCTAATGAAGTTCTATTATGAAAAGTAATTGTCACTTAACCATGACCTTGAACTGGAAAACTAGTATAAGCTCAAGAAGAGTACCGACACTGAAATATAAATTTTCCTGGTGACCCAGTGTAGATGCACTATGTTCTAGCAATCTACATTTGCAAAATGAAATCCTCTAGTGTAGATTAGGCACTAATTCATTAGCTTTAAGTAGGTAAGTACTTGTAAATAATGAGCGACTGGTGAATATTTACATATGATGTAATTATGCTAAGACACAATGCTCCCTAGTTTGAGATATTCTCTCTTTACGGTTTGCTTTGTGTGTATTTTTGCATGTATGCATGTCTCTGGTCTGCTGTGTGCAGATGCTTCTGCTTTGTGGTCTAGGGGATGCCTGTTGCCCAAATCATAATATGACAAAACCACGTAGTAGAAAACTTCAAAGCAAAGTCGGCCTAACCTGACATTTGTTCACTAATTTTAAAGTCAAATGAAAATATTTTTGTACAGGACAAGGAGAATATTGAGAAATAAGTGTAAGATACTCACTTGTTTATGTAAATATGTTTTGATTTCATGACTAACAGCAAGAGACACAAGGCTGAGTTGCAACTTCTTAACTGTGTAGTGTAAGTGACAAAGTTCTAAATTAGAAACACTTGGCTTAAGTTACAGTGAAGTTATAACATCTTAAAAAAAGGAACCATTAAGTGTGTGTGTAGCTGAGGTAAACAACATACTAAGGACAAAGTGTAAGTGAAATCCCACGTCTGGCAAGTGTTACTATGTGTAAAAACATTTTGCTGTAATATTTACAGATATTGTTGATGTAGTGAATATTGCTTTCATTTACATAACAAATTACTATGTGACCCAGAGGTCCTGTGAATCATTACATGAAACACTATATTTGTAAAGAAAGAAGAAGGTGAACATTTTGCTTACCTGGACTTCATCCTGTGAGTTCTGGCTGGCTATGGTTTAATTTGTGGATGAGGGATGTCCTTGGAAGGTCTTTCAAAGCATTCCATACAAACATGACCATGTGAGCATGTTATCCACTTTACAGCAGTTCCAATGAACTGTTCGTCAAGTCTGTGTGGCGCAAACCTTATGATAATTCCAGTTATGTAATGCAGACTTAGGTGTCGAGAGAGGCTATTGGCTATGTGACAATGTTATGAAAATTCAAAAACACCAAATGCAATTTTAATATAGAGATGGCTGTGTCTAATGTAAATTTTTGTAACTGTTACTTTGTCTGTTCATTTCTTATGCTCTCTGTTTAAAAGAAACTTGCAACCCTGAATAAAACTGAACCGATCTCTAAGGATGTTGTAGAATTTATTAAAATCACTTAGGATTTATCAATATATACATAAATGTGTGTTGCTAAATATTTTCTTGTTGTTCTAGAAATAGAAATCTTGTACCCTTTGTATTTTAAAATGTTTATTTCAGCACAACTGTTTTGCATTGTGCAAAGTGTTACTGATTCAGTTATACAATTGCTTCATGATCCAAGCATATGTAGAATGTTCGGCGACTACCTTAATGATGTCCTTGTCGAATCTTGATATCCAGGAACAGTATAGACAAGGAACTCATCTCCTGGATCCCATTCCCCTAAGTGAAACTGTCTACCAACCTGTCATCTGACTCCCTGAAATGAGGTCTACCTTTTCACTGATCAGTCGTCAAACAGATTGTGCAAGTTAATCTAATATGCTTAAATACTGAAACATAAAAAGAAATGAAAAACTATCTATTCAAATGAAAGAGGAAAATGTTTTAACAGTTTCTACCTACAGCGATGACATCAATATATTTGTTGTTTTTTTTATGTGATGAAATGTACTACGAGTTATGCAAGTTCAGAAACAAAAGGAATGAATAGATGTTATGTAGCAACTTGTTGGATGGCGTTGTCAAATTCACGGTGAAAACTTGTGCTAACCCACAATATCTTATTATCAATCACAGCATCCCGATTTCAGAGTGATGTTCTACGACTTATTTTTACTCAGAGAGTGATTTTAGGTCAAATACTCATATGTCTCATTATGTCTTCTACTCTCTCCCATTATAACAGTCTTAGTGAACACATGGAATTTTCCTTCAATTATTATTTATTTATTTGGCGTTATCCCAGCTTGGTTGCACGGGTAAAGGGAGCAGCTTATTGGACTCCTACTGGTGTGTGACTTGGTATGTGGCAGAAGTTTCATATTCTTTGGAGATGATTTCTGAATGGTTTCAGAGTCACGTGCAGCTTTTCTCCAGTGGGTACACTGTGTGTGCAGTCATACTTGAGTTTGAGATCTGTGATTGTGTTTGGGGCACAACTTTTGGCTTCTTGAGGGCTGATGGAAAAGAAGCAATGAAACACTGTATGCTGCATTGCTTTAAAACCTTTCTTAGCTTCACTGTATGGGATGCATCATCAGGTAATTTTAAGTTCCTAAATTTTTCTTTCCTCACTATAAACACTGCACTTTCTACTCCACACCGGGTGATCAGCAGAGCAGTTTATATACTTTGGAGTAAGCGAACAAGAGTCACCCCGTTCATGAGCTAGGCTTCCTCAGTTCCCAAATGTTGCTCTAAAATTACATGCCAGAGTGATACGACCAGCAGTTTGGCATTTGAATCATCACATTAGGTTGGGGACAAACACTCAAACCTAAAGACTAATATAGGCCTCCAGGTCATTCTGGAGTGCTGACAGTTCTCCAATTTTCCATTTACTTTCCTCATACAGTTCTGCACCTCTGTGACACCCCTGTTTTTCCATTTTTCACATAATTCTTTATGGTCCACTTCCACAATATCCATGTAGGTAACTACAATATTAATTTCAGCTACAACAGGATAGACATATAGTGTCTTGCATCAGGAAAGTTTAGAGATTGGTGTGATGAGGTTGTTTCAATGAGTAGTGTTTCAATAGAATCATCGAGAAATGAATGGGAGTGGTTACATTAATGGCTGTGCATTGAACTGGATTATGAGAATTCTTTAAGTACTTTTACAAAACTTTTTCAAAAGTTGGTTTAACTTGTTTCACTATTATTGTTGACTAGATGATTCCCAAGTTTCTCTCTGTGGATATAAATTTCTAGTTCCTCATACAGAGACATTGTGTGTCCTTTGATCAGTGTTTGCAGTATTTTAAGTCTGCTTTCTTTAATGTCAAACAGCTGTCTTGTATCTTTTATATGGGAAATCATTGCAGATTTGTGTAGTGTGTTGCATTGGAAGGTGTTCAAATCTGGTGTGAAAGTTACCGCCTGTTTGACTGATGTAATGACCTGTAAATTTTCTACATTCAATTTTATGTATGCCAAAAGATGAAAATTTATATTGACTGCTTTTTATGTTATGAGATAGTCACTGGCAAATTTTGTTGGAACGCGATTCTAATTTTATGTCACTTGAAGATTTTGGTAATTTTTTTGGGAGATATCATCAATGAAGGGGATACATGTTGTTAGTGTATTTTCCTGTTTCTTGAAGGTTATTTTGTTCATTTTCATTTTTATTTCTGTAACTAAATTGTCTATTATTGAGGGTTTATACCCATTAGCTGCAGCCATTAGTTTCACGATTTTTTATTTCATTCTGGAGATTCTCATCACTCAGTGGTATTTTTGGAGCTCTATGAATCATTGAGTGGCATGCTGCTAATCCATGCATGTTTGGTGGCAGGAGGGACCATGTATATTTATGTCTGTGGTGGTTTGTTTCCTGTAAATTTGGGGGACATATTTGTTATCTTGTTTGTAAATGGTTAAATCAAGGAAGTTTACATATTTATTTCTTGCTCACAGGTAAATCTAATATTCTTGAGCATTTTGTTGAATGTTCGGAGAGCATCATCATCATCATCATCATCATCATCATCATCATCATCATCGATTTCCCCATCAATGATAAGAAAAGTATCATCTACATACCTTCAGTAGAAATGAACTTATTGAATGCATGTTAGCTTTTTTTTGTGAAAATCTTGTACTCTCAGTGGTTGAGGAATTTTTCTGCTATAGTTCTTGATATGCTAGCACATGTAGCTAGTCCATTCGTTTGTTTGTAGATTTTTTCCATTGAAAGACAATTATGTTTCAATATCAATTCTAGAAGGTTAATGAATTCTGTGTTTTGTGCCCAGGAGATCATCTTTTATTTTATTAGATTCTATTTACTAACAGCTAAAGCATCACAAATGAAGATGTTAGTATACAAATTTGTTACATCTGAAAGGATCAGTTGACATTTGTTAGCACTCTGTATGTCTTTCAGATCACTACCAAATGAGAGGCTATTCATTATTGCGTAGTTATTTTCAAACACAAGCTTCACTAATAGACAATTTAGTTTAAAAAAATAAAAAATAAAATGAGCAAAATAACCATCAAGAACCAGTACAATACACTAACAGCATGCACAGTTTTCCTCACTAATATGTCCCAAAAAATTGCTACCCTCTTAAAGTGGCACAAACTAATAAATGCATTCCAAACATAAAATTTGCCAAAGACTACTTCATAACCTAAAAAGCAGTCAAGATAAATTTTCATCCTAGGCCATATACTAAATCACATGTAGTAAATGCTCAAGTCAGTGCATAGTTCACACAGGCTGTAACTCCCACACCAGATTAAAAAGAACAAATCAACACCTCCCAATACACACACTGCACAAATCTGCAATATCCTCCCAATGATATAACAGGACATCCATTTGAAAATGTAGAAAGTCACCTTAAAATACTGCATACACTGAACAAATAACACAATGTCTTTTTATGAAGAACTAGGAATCTGTATCCATAGAAAGAAACTTGGGGAACATCTATTGAACAACAATAGTGAAACAGGCACAAACAACTTTTTCAAAAGCCTTGACAACCACTCACATTAATTTCTCAGTATGTCCAATCTATAATATATCTGTATGACCTGTTGTAACCTATTTATAGATAAGAATTTATATAATAATTAATTGTGCACACGTCCACACTCTCATCCAGCCTATTCATATTTTTTACTATGAGGGAAAACATATTTATGTACAAACCCATTCAATCTATTTTTGTATCCAATACTGCTGCACATTCCTATTTGTTAACAAAAATATAATAAAAGCAATTCTTGTACAGCCTTTTTGTTTTGGTTTGATCCATAGCTCTTAATATTGATTTTGAGTTCAACACACACACACACACACACACACACACACACACACACACACACACACACACCACTTGCCACAGTATAACCATTTTGCCCCAAAATGAGCCTTTATTATAAAATAAAATATTTTAATAACAAAGTTTAGTAATTTTATTTTAATATTCTGATACATCTCTGTACATAACAGCACTATATTTACAATATACATTAATTAGACACAGTTTTGGCACTTCAACAAAGATGGCACACAACAGTACACTAGCATCCTTGGCTTGGGTAAAATTTGTACAAAGAGTTTCAGGAAATACTTAAATATTCATTCCTCTTTGAAAAAAGTAGTTTTTTGGGTTTGTAGGTGAGCAAAAAAGTGAAAACATTACTTATGTATACATCTGTTAATGTATAATTAGTATGGAGAAATAATTGTGAACACTCATGGTTTTTATACATAGATAAACATGGTACTATTACAGATCCAGTAAAGCCACTGCATTTTTCCTCGGTTACCATGACCAGGAATATTAATCAGGAACATCATTAACACTCAGAGGAAACAGTTACTGAAAATTCACAGAAAGTGACAAAGGTAATAACCATAGAACACTACACCAAGACAGCACCAATAAAATAAAAAACTTATTTCTATACTGCATATGAATTTTAGCTTGAATATTTTGTTTCTTCTTACTTTTCTGTCTAGAGTTACGATGACAAATATCTGCAGTGGTTAAAGAATGAACAGAAAAACATTCAACAACAAGACTGGCATTAATATAATGGAGATTAAATTTGAAATACTATACATTTTTGTGGATTAAAAAAGTGAAATGTAAGGCAAGAGCATCATAAACGGCAAAACATAATAACTTCCATTGCTTACTGCAAAGTCATTATATAATGATGAAAGTTATTCTGATTTCTGCAGTTTTCTCCATGTGGCTGTAAACTTTATTTCATATTGTGCATCAGAGTTGACATCTCCATTTTTCTGCATAATATTTTAATGAGTGACATTCATTTTATTAGCACCTATTAACAATTGTTTTAGATGAGTTAATACGAAAGACATATGCTTGCAGTATCAGACAGTGAAGGCAGACTCAGTCATTGAAATACTGTGGATAAAAATTGAAGCATCAACTCTACTCGACACTTAGAAGTATATTGTCTACAGTAATTGTTATTCACAGCTGGGAGCTTGGAAAAGCACTGTTGCTAGGGATTACACGGTAAATTTATACAATACTAAATCAGATAAGTCACAAAAAAGATGTGGAGCTCAGTCTCTCCTCATGTCCTATGTGAAAGGCTCTGAGATTTTTATGAAGACAGTGACTGAAATTACCAATAAACTCTAAAAAAGTGAAAATACTTCATCTTATTTTGTTACCAGTTAGTTTATTTCCTTATTTTCTTTGTTTGTCTTCCCAATTATTACTGTCTTTTAATGCGCACAACACAATAGTTCCTCTTGTATATGTTATTTGTACTGCAGTCGTGCTGCATAAGAATCAGAATTTCAAAGATAGACATGTCAGTGAATATTCAAGTAAGTAACCTTTTTTCTGCAAAGCATCCATGAATGAATGAAGAAAAATACTTCTAGTCAGAATCCATCACAATATGCTGAACAGTGGTATACAGAATAATAAAGTTATGTAAAAAAATGGACAATACCATAAAGAAATTATCCATGGTTAGATTTTGTGGGTCTAAACAATGAATTAAATATGAACTACAGCAAGGCATATACATTCATATACGAATAGGAAAAAAGTGCTGAATCCTACAATAAGGTCCAATAATTTTCAGCATGACATTTGATGATCATGAGACGAACTGCTCCAAAATATTGTCCTACTCAGGATTGAACGTAGGACCTGAAAGAGCCAGACTTAAGTGCCCTACCCACTAGATCACCACAGCTTTTACCATTCAGAGCCATATTATTATAACATGAACAATTAAGGGTTTCAGAGGGCCACCCATCATTTGTATTCAGGTCACTGATTGCCTGTTGGCAATTTTCATTTGTTGTTTGCACCCTCAGCTTTCTTAGCATAATTTACTATTCCGTTAAACTACAGAGAATTATTCTTTATCGAAAGTAAATTAAATAAGACTCAACAATAACATGACTGAGTTTACATGTGTGTGTGTGTGGGGGGGGGGGGGGGGGGGGGATGTTTATACTTGCAAATTAAATAAAATTGGACAATAAATGAATAAGGGAAAGCCAACCACTTATCTACAGAGGATTGGTTTGTGGCACACAGATATGTGTAACAGAAAATGCTTAACACTGGCTTTCACACACTTGCTCTTATCTAGTATGAGTACACACATTAAAAGTTTGTGTGTGAATGTGAGTATTCCTACTAGAAAAAGAGCAAGAGCTTGAAAGCTAGTGTTGAGCAAGAGCTTGAAAGCTAGTGTTCAATGTTTTCTATTACAGTATTTCTGATGCATGGCACACAATTCTCATAGGTAAATGGTTGCCTTTCCCCTATTTTATGTATTTTTCCATCCAGGAATTTCCATTATTGTTGTTAATGGTACAAGATGCCAAATCAAATTCAAAAAGTGACTGGCTGCGTATTACACCTACATAAACTCCAGTTTACCACATTCGTCGCCTGGCGCGATTCAGTTGAGTTTCGCGCAGGGCCCAAAGCCAACAGTTGGAATGCTGGAAAGTAAACAAAGCAGTAAGTGGGAATAGCAACGATGTAACTCAAATAGGGCAATAAGTTGCCGGTGACCTAATGCCCCACAGCCTTTGATTCATTACAAAGAAGAAAGTTCTCAGTTCCAAAATGTGGGAAGCAATACTCACTTTGGCTAGAGGACTGCCTGTGATCTCACTGCAGTTATCACAGATTTGTCATCGAGTCAAGAAGCATGCTGTGAGACACACACCAGTGACCTTTGCATCTTCAAGTACCCTGGACAGCATAAAAGACTGAGTCAAAGGGAGGAGAGTATGATGACATAGTAGTACATTATACAGAAAAAGTGATGAATAGAATTTCATCGAGTTCAGATTCTTATTTGGAGCAATTATATGCTAGTGAAGATCTCAATGACATGTTGGAAGAACTTGCTGCAGATGAAGAAGAGGAACTGAACTCTATGGAACAAATTCACTAACAGGCAATAGTCATTTCCGTTCACTGGAAAAGGTGGGCTTCTGATTGGATATGCTATGTGACATTAGCTTAGGTGAAGTGCTTTTGCTACTCTTAGATGACAAAGTGATAAGCCTTTTAGTCAGAGAGTCTAATAAATATGCAGAGCACAAACTGAAATGACTAAACATGCTCAACTGAACAGACTGAGGAAATTACAAATTTCATAGGACTGATTATTTGGATGGATCTAGTACAGGCACCATTCATAAGATGTTGGTCAATGGACCCTATTTACAACTTTCCATTTCCTTGCAGCAGGATGTCCGGTAATCATTTTGAATTACTGTTAGCAAACTTGCATTTCACAAATAATGAAACTAAAGATGAGAGTATCAGACTTAGAAAAGTTTTACCATTCCTAAACATGTTGACAGAGAAAGTCTTTTCACCAGTTGAAGATACTGTAGTTGACAAGACCATGGTTCCTTGGAGCGAACGACTGAAGTTCAGGCAGTACATACCAACAAAATTGTGTAAGTATGCTGAAAAACTTTTCAAACAGTGCCCCATGAAGGGTACACACAGTGTGTGAAAGTATATTCTTGATGAGACACCATTGGAAGAAAGCAAGATGGCACAGCTGAAAATGCTTGCAGTGAACTCACAGATAAAATGAAGGAAGAATTTTGTTGGTAACTTTTACAAGAGTTACGAATTAGTAGCCAATGTCTAAAAGTCAAAATTCAAATCACTGGAACTGTACAGTACAACAAAAGGTTTATGCTACATTTTGTAAGGTCATACCCATTGAAGAGAGATGAAATGATAGCAAAACATGATAATGGTATCGTGGAGCTAAAAGGGAGAGATGTTGACAATTTTAGTATGTTATCCACAAAACATGCACCTATTACAATGTCACGCAAGAGGTCGTCCTCCGAAACAGCCTTTGGTGATACTAGCATATACTAATGGAAAACCTGGCACTGACAGAAGTGACCAGATTGTTATATGCCACAGTGAGTAGGTACATTGTTTGTATGTTTATGTTGTATATCCTATAGTTACATTTCAGTGCTTACTACATTACGTTACTTTGAAAATTCCAACTGCAAAAACTGTAACTTGAAAAAGGAGAGTGTCACCCACATGCGGGTGAAAGGGCCTCCACAGAAGCTTGCCAGTCATCCACATACAGACGATGCAGCAACGAACGTTTTACATAATGAATGTAAAGCACTGATGTACCTACCTCGCCTACTACCGTTCTGTCAAAAATTATAAAATTTTTCAGTGGGGGCAACTGGCAATCAAATCTTCAAGACAGGCCTGAACTTAAAATATGAGCAGTTTGCAAAATAACAAAGTGACAAATTGCTTCTTGAGGAGTTAATTCTTCTTCTTCGAAATGTGTAACTTGCCTGTATTGTGCATACAATGGGAATTATTAGTGTTTTAAAACAGATTCTAACTATCAACTATCATCACACACACAAGCAAAAGAAAGAAAACAAAAGTAATGGAATCTGGATCTTAATTCTAGAGGAGTGAAAGGGTGCAACAAACTTCAGTAGGAGATAACATTCCTCATAAAACATGGAGTTTCAAATCTCTAACAAAAACCACTATTCTCTCTTCAGTGTTTAGGTTTGTATGGAACACGACTGATAGTGATTCACTATATACAATTACATTTTCACAAATGTTAATGTGGGTAACTTTCAAGGATCAATAAGGAACCAACATGTAAGACTAAACTGTGGTCATCGTATTTTGTGGGCATCAGTGCTAATGTGAAAACATGTAAATAATACATATGTTCCTATAAAGTCAATCCATTTTAGTATATGCCCATGTACAGTTGCCAGTATATAAACAAAATGCTTACTTTCCTCTCATTTATGAACCGACTCGCCCAGGCAGGTATGGAGTGATCTCAAATTTAATTTAAGATCAAAACAATGATGTGACTTGCCTTTTTTTATACACATGCAAAAATTTTCCAGAGATTAAGTTCAGAGAAAAACTGAGCAAAAAAGTTGAAACTACTGGATCCTTGAAACTTAGAAATAAGCACCCCATGTCAATTCTATGTGCTATAAAATTAGTAAATTACAAAGCAGTGAAGATTGAACTGAGAGAGGAGCTAAGGGTTGGGGGGTGGTTAGGAGCAAAAGTTTCAAAAAATAGATGACCCAACCCACTGCATCAACATTTGAAAGTAAAACTACATATTAAAAAAAGACCTCTTTCATTCTAGATTCAAACCAATGGAGGAACTAGAGTATGGAATTCTACAAAAATTAAAATATCTGAAGTTTTGTCCCATGTAGCTTTCACAAAATAATTTAATTTTATACACTTTAGTGAATTTCTCTCATAACAAAATATAAATTCAAATAGCTCGAGTAAGGGAATTGTATAAGGTAATATGATGTATAGTTTTAGCAGCTACTTAATTATCGACATTTAAAAATTCAAAGAATTAATACTGATGGAAAGAGTACTTGTTAACTTGTTACAGACATCGTAGCTAACATTATTAAATATACATATAACAAACATTAACCTCCCTTCTCCTAAGTGAAGAGAAAAAGTAATACTGCAAGATATTTATCACAGTTTGTTTCATACTGGAACAAAGACACTGCAACACACTTTCAGCAAAGAGCATAGTCCTTTTACTTTAAGTATGAGCTTTTCCAGCTTTGTGCAAAATGTAGGACACATTGTTCTAATTATTAATACAGAACATATAATGTGTAAATGAATAGGAGCTTTCAGTCAGTTTTCTGGAACTGTTAAGTAATTTTGTTCTTCATTAAGTGAAAACTTTAGCCGTTTTGGATCAGGGTATTCCGGGTTTTCCACAGCTCCTTTCCCAAATTTTAATTCTAGAAAATCCCTTATGTTATTTGGGGCAGACACCTTACGCCCAATAAATTCAATTGTCGAAAGTGGCTTCAAGAAATGTTCAGGGAATTCTCTGTCTTGCTTGTGAGTGGGAAACCAAGTATCTTTCGTCATTGTTCCATTTTTTGAGTAGAAAGGGAAGATATCTACATGCAAATGATTGACAGGGCTATACTGTACTCTGAAGAAGTCTCCTTCACGTGCTTTCTCCCACACAAAGCCATCTTCGTCAATAACTGGCTGCAAACGTGCACCTGAAAGCCATGGACTAAGATGCAAGTCATCACGCAACACTCCAATGTCAACATCATAATCCCATGGCAATATATCACCAGAACGCATAGCACCAAGCAAAGTTCCACCTTCTAACCAGTAACGTACACCGTCTTGTTCAAGACGTTTGAAAACGTGGTGTGCAGTACGACGTAAGCCAGCCAGGCAGCAGGGGGGTGTCCAACGACCTTGCCACAAGTATTCTGGCATATCATTGACAACTGTGCCAAAGCAGCGAGGCGTTTCACGAGTACATCCATACCACTCCGTCACACCAGTTTCACGAATCACCTGCACACAGTAGAAGGGAAGAAAATAAATTACAACTGTTAAAGAAATGAAAACTGAGAGGATGACAGGAACCATGAACAGTAGAAGAGAGCTTTATTTTTATAGGCAGGCATTCCTAAATAAAATGATAATTAAACGGACACCCTAGTTGCAAACAGGCGTTGATGTACTTCATTGGGTACATGTTGAAAATGTGTACTCTGACCGGGACTCGAACCCGGGATCTCCTGCTTACATGGCAGACGCTCTATCCATCTGAGGCACCGCGGGCACAGAGGATAGTGCGTCTGCAGGGACTTATCCCTTGCACGCTCCCCGTGAGATCCACATTCCCAACATGTCCACACCACTACATTCGTAGTGCGCCTAATAGTGGTGTGGACATGTTGGGAATGTGGATCTCACGGGGAGCGTGCAAGGGATAAGTCCCTGCAGACGCACTATCCTCTGTGCCCGCGGTGGCTCAGATGAATTGAGCGTCTGCCATGTAAGTAGGAGATGCCGGGTTCGAGTCCCGGTCGGGGCACACATTTTCAACATGTACCTAATGAAGTACATCAACGCCTGTTTGCAGCTAGGGTGTCCATTTAATTATCATTTCATTTCTAGCAAAGCTGCATGGTCATCCATGGTAACTGTTCTTTCAGGAACAGATACTACCGTCATATATAGTTACATTCCTAAATATATCTGTTTTATTCAACAGGTGACCCAATTTGGCAACCATATTAAACTGCAAACTGTCCACCTCTTTCCTTTATGTAGTTCTCAGGTATAAAGGGAATCCTCCAACAAGAATAGATATCGTGAAATTTAAAGAAAATGTTAAATCTGAGGTTGCTAAAAATAACATCTGTAAAGTGAATATTGAATCAATTATAAATGTAACCTAATTATAGCAGATTTCAATTTAATATAATAACATGCTCAGTATATATTAAGTTCAAATCTATTGCAATTAATGACATCTCAAATGCTAAAAGCAAGCTAATTAATCTATTTTTGCTCAGTATTTGTGGTCTACAATAAAAATATGGGATGCAGCAAAGTCATGCGATAGGTAGTCAGCTTCTTCACATGCCTAAAACAAGTGGAACGAAGATGCGAAACATTGTGATAAACTGAAGACAGCTTAACCATAGAAAACAACTGAACTAAGCTTTCACACTATTAAAAGGACAATGGAAACCAGGTGCTTAAACACGAACACACCAGAAATGAAACCAGTGAGAATGCATCTCGGGCTTGGTCAATGAGCACTATAAAACAAAAGATTATATCACAGTTAAAAGGCAAGTAACCAGTATTATGAAAAGTTGTGTGTGTGTGTGTGTGTGTGTGTGTGTGTGTGTGTGTGTGTGTGTGTGTGTGTGTGTGTGTGTGGAGTGGAGATGGGATGGGATTTTTTTACTGGGTGCATACGTGGACAAGAAAAAAAAAAAAAAATTCCCCGATTTCCCAGTTACAAATACCCTTTCTCCCGGGTGAAAATACAGTTTAAGTGACAGTATACTTTCCCTCAGAAATGTAAAACTTATCAACCATTGAATCATTACGGTTTTATACATCTGTGTTGAATTTCCTGGCAATTTACTAAACGAAACTTAGGGGGAAAAAAACACATTTTCGAAAGATCTGTAATGTGCAGCAACATGTAGGCTGCATATTTTCGTATGACAAAAGTATAAATTCAAATTCCATGAAACACAGCACGTTACTGTCCGAAGCATTGAAATTGAGATTAAGATGTGTTGCCAGTCATAGCTCATGTCACGTGATCTCGCCAACCAATGACGGCCGATATTCAGAGCACAGGACACATGATGTAGTCAGTCAATAGCAACATCTTTGATCAGTAGCATCACCACACAAATTGGAAAAGTTAATGGTTTAAATCAATATACATGGTGTTACAAGAAAAGCAAAGCTTTCACACATAATATTGGTCTCTAAGATTAATAAGCTGCAAGAGAATCTAAGTTTTCACATATAATGTTGATCTGTTTTGCGCGTGTTATACTTTAAGACATATCACACAAATGTGCTAGTAAAATTTTTAATAATGAAATAAATGTCTAATCATCTGGGCTCTAAATTCTTCACAGTGAGTTAATTTTTAAATGAGAGTCAAACTTTCTGTGATATAAGAAATTCATCGTACATTCTTGAACACAGTTCATCTTGTGTAAAAGGAAATTTACTCTGAAAGTAATGCTTTTCAAATCACCATTTGCAATATTTTCCCGCAACTGTTAGATATATGTTCATTTCAGCAGTTGCCACAGAGCACCAGATAACAGGTGCCACTGCACTTGTGCAGCTACGACGACGCGGGAAGACCATATGTTCGTACGTGTAAAACATTAAAATATCTTAGATCATAAAAGAAACATCAGAGGATACCCCACGAGCATCAGAATTCTGTGAAACATACTGAAATGCATAATTCAGCTTAAATTGCACATTCATATGTCCGGATTCGGATGTAAATTTTCTGCGGGTACCAGTACTGTGTTATCTGTTTGGTTCTTTATTATGGCATAATGCCGTACGTGGTAGAAGACGAAAATGTGCACTTGAAATGCTGTGAACAGTTGAAACCTGCCAATGGTGTGGAATTATAAACACATTGTTTCAAATTAATGGACTGATTAATAAAAGTCTTTTTTTTTAGGAAACCAGCAAAAATAACAATTGTTCTGCTATGCGATTAAGGCTTGTCTGTGAGAAAGGTGGAAATAGCCTTCCATAATTGTGTGAATGTATTTTAATTCACTTGATAGTTCCCGGCCACAGAAATCTGTTTTGTTTTCATTTGACATGAAAGCAATAAACAATAAGGAAACAGCAAAATCACTAAACGTAAATACGAGGCAAGTGGAGACTACTCACCTCCCCACTACAACGCAGACTGCTCTACGTATCAGTCCCGGATCTACGATATTTCACACACAATCACTGGTTTAGTTATCCAGCGTTTATTCTCTGGTTATGCGTTATTACACGTTCGTACAAGGGGCATTTGAAAAGTCCATGCAAAAATAAAAACTACTTACATGTTTGGGGTAAACCTTTTTTATTTTTCGACATAGTCTCCATTTAGACTTATACACTTCATCCTATGCTGTTCTAATTTGTTGATCCCTTCCGAATAATAGAAATTATCCAAGTCCGCAAAATAGCTATTAGTTGCTGCAATCACCTCCTCGTTCGAATGAAATCTTTGTCCCACCAGCCATTTCTTCAAATTGGGGAACAAATAGTAGTCCGAGGGAGCCAAGTCTGGAGAACAGGGGGGATGTAAAATGAGTTGGACTCCTATTTCCAATCATTTTGCGACCACAACTGCTGAGGTGTGTGCTGGTGCATTGTCATGATGGAAAATGACTTTTTTGTGGTCCAATCGCCGGCATTTTTCTTGCAGCTCGGTTTTCAAACAGTCCAGTAACAATGAATAATATGCACCTGTACTAGTTTTATCCTTTTCCAGATAGTCTATGAGGATTATCCCTCACAAATCCCAAAATACAGTCGCCATAACCTTTCCAGCCTTGGTGCAGATTCTCCCTTGGTAACCCATTGTTTAGATTGCTGTTTGGTCCCAGGGGTGTAGTAATGTATCCATGTTTCATCCACAGTGACGAAACAACGCTTAAAGTCCTGCGGATTCTTCCTGAAGAGCTGCAAACAATCCTTGCAACACTTCACACCATTCCATTTTTGGTCAGGCGTGAGCAATCGCAGAACCCATCTTGCAGATAGCTTTCTCATGTCCTAATGCTTATGCAAAATATTATGTACCCATTCATTCGAGATGCCTGCAGTGCTAGCAATCTCACGCACCTTAACTCTTCTGTCATCCATCACCATATCATGGATTTTATCAATGATTTCTGGAGTCGTAACCTCCACAGGGCATCCAGAACGTTCAGCGTCACTTGTGCCCATATGGCCACTCCTAAAATTTTGAAGCCACTTATAAACTGTTCTAATCGAAGGTGCAGAGTCACCGTAATGTTTATTAAGCTTCTCTTTAGTCTCTTGAGGCATTCTGCCTTTCATAAAGTAATGTTTAATCACTACACGAAATTATTTTTCGTCCATTTTTTGACAATCACTTGACTTCCTTGATTCACATGAATGCCAAATACAAAGAAATAGACCAATATGGCTGAAACTTGGTGAACGTTCTTTCCAAAGATGCTACTAACTAAACATGACCTCGATACACGCCGGTGGTGCCATCTCTTGGACTTTGCACAGACTTTTCAAACGCCCCTCGTACAATGCGTTTTCCGCGCTATTCCCAGAATAGCACTTCAGCACCTGCTAGCTGGGGACTGTACAACTGGACCTTACTAGTGTAGTGGTCTGGCTAAAAACTTTGTCAAAATTTTATTTTCTTGAATACACCGAGAAGACAACACATAACCTCTCTTACCTGTTATGCCTGTTAGTCGTTTATTTCCCCTCTGGTAGTTTGAATCTATGGCTTTCGCTAGTATTTATAACAACGCTCATCATTCGCAGACTCAGTCAACCACATAAACAGCGATTGGCACCCATTCGGCTTTATTCCACTCCGCACGCATAGCCCTGTCGCCCTTTGTCTACAGGAAAGGTTACTTCCAGATGTGACGGGGATTCCCCTGGTAAAGACATCATGTACACTGTGCACGCTTTCAAAAATCAACTTATGATTTATTCATAAATCAACTTAGAATGTGTTCAAAAACTAACAGGGATGCATTTCAAAATCATATGAATAAACAATAGAAAAATGTGTGCGGGATGCTAGGCACTTTGTGAAACAAGGGATGTTTTTCCTCAAGAATATGAATTTGCTGCCCCCCCCCCCCCCCCCCAACCTTGAATTGCCATCCGGTTTGCCTCCGCCCCGTAGATCCAAGCCTTTTGCGCATGCGTGAAGCTGGTAGCTTGGGCGCGCCAGTAAAATTTTTCCGGGTAGCATCTTGCCGGTTGCTGCTATTGCCTATACAGCTAACAGCCACATTTCTGTAGCCAGAAGTGTAAGGAGATACTACACATATGCAACTCAACTGCGCATGTACATCAGCCCGCTCGCAACTGCTCAAACGAATCTAATGTAAACAGTTGTGACGTCACGATCATCACAGGCAATTTGTTGTTCTGAAGCATTGCATAGTCTTCCTAAAGCCTTTGACACATTTTGCTGTTGGCAGACATGTGTATGAGCACTGTGTTTTGTTGTTGTGTATAAAGCATTTCATTTGCAACTTAAGTTTTATTTTCGTCTTTTTTCTCTCGTTCATGTTTTATTGCTGCAGTATTAGTCTGCAGTGCCAGGATACAGTAATATCCTTTGTTAGAATATTGGCGCGTATCAGTCAACATTACAAAAATCTAACTGAAAACTACAACAATGAAAAATTTCTGGAATTCTAATAAGTCCCGGGTTTTTTCCGGTTTTCTCCTGCATGAAAAAATTCCCAGGTTTTTCCCAGACCTCCCGGTTGTCCCAGGTTGTATACACCGTGTTTTACTATTTAGATACTACAGAAAACTTCTGCTATTGTCTTTCAATATAACCTATGTTATCCTCAAAGGTAAACAGTAAAAAATGTTCCACACGTGGAAAATGCAAAAGAAAAAACTATATCTCACGGAATGAAGCAGTTATTCATAACTATCTTTGAGGGAATGTGAGAATATACAATGACAGTTTAGCATGAGAAACATTGGAAAAACAAACTTCTGTCGGATAGACATTACATTTAGCCAATTAAGAAAGCAAAGGGCACATGGCACAATTGCAGATGGCACACTAACAACGGCAAGAAAATTGTACAAGCACCCAAAGAGCCCCTTACATATCCGTATGGTTTAGGAGAAGAATCAAAAATTCAGTGTTAAAATGACATATCAATTTATAAGTATGACTGATGAGGTGTATAAAGCCATCTAATGAAAGAATGAATGATAGCTGGAGATGACAATGTTTCAATAGAAACTGTTAGAATTGGATAGATATTGATGCACTAGGAACTTTCAAATTTATTTACAGAGTGTCTGCAGAGGAAGAAAGATTCACAAAGCTAGAACAATGTGGCAGTTATTCTACTTCACAAAATAGACAGGATCAAAAAAATCAGTTCTATGTATATTCACTAAAATGAACACCAACCACACATCAAAAATATATTTGATTTTCATGAAAAAAGGAATAAGCTGGCTTTAGAAGTCGGTTCTTCACATGCACACTACAAATTTTGTGAAATATATTATAGTACAACAAGGATCTTGAATTGTCTCTGTCTGGGACTCATAGATTTATGAAAGCATCTGGCTCAATTTCAACAAAATCTATGCTAACAGACCTAGAGAGAAAAAGGCATACTGTAACACCAAAATAATTATCAGCAGAAAATCTAAAAGTAGTTCTTGGATCCTTGAACAGGGAAAAGAAAGGAAGAATTCTAATTAATGAAACATATGTGAACCACCAAAAATTTGCTGACAACACTGTCATGTTCACCTCTGGTGCAGATATACTCCAACAAAAAACAGATGAATTTAATATAACAAGTTTGAAAGTAGACTAGAAAATTAACCATAACAATTAGGGAATAATACAAATGGACATACTGAAGTGAAGATTGCAAATGTGAATAATGAAATTGGAGAACCAGTTGGGGATGTATGAGCAGAAGAATAAAACTGTCTGGAAAATTTCTGGTAAACAAAACAGTTTTCATGATGAAGGCAACAATGTACTACATAGGAACCACATTCCATAGTTTCTGCAGAGGAGGACTTCTGAGATTCGAAAAAGAGACAATGACCTGCATTTTATTTAAGTGTAATACAGTAAAATGACTACAATGAGAGAAGTGGTAATATTAATTTTATTATAATCTGATATGTAATTAGTGTGTATGACCAGCTTGGCATGTGGTAGTGAAACATTAATGCACAAACTGTTTAAAAACTAAATGTTTTCAGTGAGCAATGAACAGATGGATGTTGGGAATTACTGAAAGTGGAAGCAAAACAAATAAATAGGTCAGGATGGCAATCTGAACTGGAAGATGCAGCTATCAAAGTAATGAAAATGAGATGGAAGTGTGTGGGACATGGAGCTTGGCAAACAAATAGTAGATGGATCGAGGAAGTTCTTTGCTGGATTCCAAAAGTGGAGAAAAGAATGAAATAACATCTCAATGGCATCACTGAAATCTCACTACGGTTGGAAAAGTCTAGAGATGGTTTTTACTTAAATCAATTTGTTCACTGTCTGGTTGCAAAAAATGCCTGAAGCCCAGTGGTGGGATTTTTCTACACACATCAATTACATTTCTGGATAAAAAAATGTAATGAAAATACAAATTAGTTTACTTCTTACCAATTGCAGCCATTTCACTAGTTGCAGCCATTTCACTTCCTGTACTGTCTCGTCTCCTACTTTTCTGTATTTATTTATACACTGATATGTCAATCACAATGTTGGATGCCACTTTGTGGCATTTTGGGCACATAGCATGTTAACAGAAGTGTGTAAGCAGAGCAGACATAGATGGGGAATCACCATAGCAATGATATGGGCTGAAAACAGGGAAATCCACTAAGATAAGTGACTCTGACAAAGGGTAGATTATTATTACACAGAGCCTGTGAACCAGTATCTAAAAACACCGAAGTTGGTCAAATGTTCATGTGCTATTGTCATAAGCATCTACAGAAAGAGGCAGAAGAACAGTGCTACTACCACGGTTGGATGTCCACGACTTTTCATAGAACATGGGGATCGAACCTTGTCTGCTCTGTCAAGTAGGATAGATGGTGATCTGTGACATCTCTGCCAAAAGAGCACAATGCTGGTGCATGCACAAGTGTTTTAGAGCACACTGTTCATCATACATTGTTCAACATGTAGCTCTACGTGTCCACACGTTGACCCAACAAAATTGTCTTGGACACTGAAGCATCAAGATTCAACTGTCGATCAATGAAAACGTGTCAGCTATTTGGGTGAATCACATTTTTGCTACAGTAGGTCAATGGTTGTCTCCACAAACTTCATCATCGAGGTGAAGGCCAGCTTGAAAAGTGCAGTCCACTACAAACGTTGGCTGGTGGGGGCAAGTATTATGCTATGGGAGACATTCTCTGGTGCTTGCATGGGAACTGTGGTAGCAATTGAAGACACCATGACAGCTGCGAACCACCTGCAACTTTTCAAGCTTGATGTCTTCCCTGACGCCATATTTTCTGCAGTAAAACTGATTGTCTCTGAGCCAGAACCATGCTGCATTGGTTTGAGGAGCATTATAGTAAGCTCACGATGTCTCAGCGACCAAATTTGTCTGATGTAAATCCTATGGAATCCATCAGGGTTGATATAGGGTGTCATCACCAGATACACAAACCAGCAGCCTGTTATTTACGCAAATTAAATGACCTGTATGTAGACATCTAATGTCACATACCTCCATCCCTGATATGCGTAATTGGTAGCGTACTTTGTTCCAGAGACGGACAAACAAGCTATTAAGCAGGTGGTTGTAATGTTTCTGGTCATCAGTGTAATCTGACATGTTCTAGTAGCTCCTATTTTTCCTGTGGTCTGAATTTTTGTCTTACAGAAATACTAACTCCTTTTTTCTTATTTGTTTTAATGCAGTTCCTTATATTAGATTATTGGCTCTTTTCTTATGACTGTCTTGCTTTAATTTTTTTCAAAAACAACAGTTTATTTCTTTTTATTTAAAATTGGTCATTAAATTTTGAAACTAAACAGTCACGTAGCATAATCTATATTCCCATAACCTTTTTGTCTTTCTGTGTCCTGCACATTATCAGTGGTTCTCAAATACTCATTCTCATGCAGAAATTTTTTTCCATGTTGTTACAAGGTCCCCTAATCACTTTACATCTGCAAACAATAAACACACAACCTACAAAGCCTTTAGTACCTCCAGGTTATGTTGCTTCCTTTAATACCTTTCCCAACACCCAATGGATTCCAAACCTACAACCTCCTCCTAGTTGCCATGACCAACTACGTGCTCACCCACAATTAACAATTACTTCTCCTTTCAAGACATTACCTACAAACAAATCCAGGGTATGGCTATGGGCACCCGCATGGCATCATCCTATGCCAACCTATTGCTTCTACCTTCTTAAAAATGCAAATCCTAAACCCTTCACCTGATTCAGATTCACTGATGACTTTTTCATGATCTGGACAAAGGGTAAGGACACCCTATCCACATTCCTCCAGAACCTTAACACCTTCTCTCCCAATTGTTTCACCTGGTCCTACTCAACCCAAAAAGCCACCTTCATTAATTATGTTGACCTCCACCTCAAAGATGGCTACATCAGTACCTCTGTCCATATGGAACCTACCAACCACCAACAATATCTCCACTTTGACAGCTGCCCCCCCCCCCCCCCCCACCCCCACCCAATGGTTCTGCTCACCCCAACAAGCCACCTTCCTTGATGTTGACCTCCACCACAAAGATGGCTACATCAGTACATCCACCCATATCAATCCTACCAACCACCAGCAATACATCCACTTTGACCCTCTTGAAATATACCGAGGGTCTCACTGAGGCCTTCACAGACTGTAATTACTTTCCAATCTTGTACAAAAACAGATCTCCTTTGTCTTATCCCTCCAGACCACCAACACCGAAGTTCCACCATCCGGCCACAGTGCAGTATTCCCCTTCTGACCCAATACCACCTATGACTGGAACAACTGAATCACATTCTACACCAAGGTTTCAACTACCTTGCACCATGTCCTGAAATGAATACTGTCCTACCCACTATCCTTCCCATTCCTCCAACAGTGGTATTCCACCACCCATTGAACTTACACAACATCCTTGTCCCTCGCTACACAACCCCTACTCCCAAACCCCTCGTCTCAGGGCTCATATTTCTGTAAGAGACCTAGATGGAAGACCTATCCCACACGTCCTCCCATCCCCCCCCCCCCCACCACCACCACCACCACCTACTACTACTCCAGTCAAGTCATAAGCATCACCTATCCCATCTACACCTACATCTATACTTTGCAATCCACTGCAAGGTACATCCCATTGTACCAGTCATTAGGGTTTCTTCCTGTTCCATTCACGTTTGGAGCATGGGAAGAATGATTGACTGAATGCCTCTGAGCATGCAGTAATTACTCTAATTTTATCCCTATGATCCCTGTGTGAGTGATATGTAGGGGTTTTTAATATATCCCTAGAGTAATCATTTAAAGCCGGTTCTTAAAACTTTGTTAATAGACTTTCGCAGGAGCTGCAATCGCTGTTTTGCTTTTTACATGAACATGACAACCAACAAGCTGTCTGTCCGCATGAATGGCCACCAACAAACTGTGGCCAAGAAAGTTGCTGAGCACACCACCCAACATGACATTCTCCATTTCAATGACAGCCTCTCCCATCTGGATTTTTCCCATCAACACCAGCTTTCTTGAACTGCACAGGTGACAACTCTCCCTGCAATATATCCGTTCCCTGTTGCCATTCCAGCACTACTTAGCTACCTATTCCAACAATGCATACACAGTATTTTTACTTGTCTCCTTTTCCACTCCTCCCCCCCCTCCCCCTCTTAACTTACCGACTGCACCTAGCTGCCCTACCCTCTCTCCACTTCATCCCTGTATGCTCCCACAAGCAGCACTTTACCGCCTCTACCCCTACCTGCTATCTGCCCCTCCCTGCCCATCCTCCTTCTTACCCCCACCACCCAGTTGCCTCTCCCACCATGTGCTCCTGCTCACAGTCTGGCCTCAGCAGCCAGTGACTGTGGTCACGTGTGTGTGAGTTGCATTTGTGTGATTCATAATACTGTTACAGTCCATCCTGGATTTTCCACTGTTTGACTTTCTTTAACACACTTCACTTATTTTGAGAACACAGTAACTGACGATATTGAGTGGTAGACAATACATGAGGTAGTTTAACTTTATATCTGGAATACCTGGATGTATTAAGTCTTTTAGGAGAAATGTGTTGCCAGATCCAATCATCAATCTTTTGTACTTAAATTAGCGCAGCAAAGTTCAAATATAGTTAGGAAAGTAATTATGTTACTAAGTTAACAAATGGGAAACAAAGTAAAAAATGAGAGATTAATACGAGCAGAGCTTAAACATCCTATCAACTCTGTGTTCCATTTTCTTACAAAAAGTATGTAGACTTTTTATTTTGCTTAGGGAAGCAGATGGCCATTAATTAACTTATCTGCTGAAGCAACACAAACCTCTTTTCCTTGTCACATTTATCAATAACTACACACATAACAGCACTATGTCTAATGAAAGTAAAGCAATAAAAAGTAACTGAAGGCTATATACTGCTTTTTACCAACTACGGTACCTGTTTTATACCAAACTGTCGAAACATCTGCTGGCGCCTTGCAGCTTCCAATTGTTCAACCTTCTGTAATAAATGCTGACTCCTAAAGAGTGGTTTGCCATCAGTGACAGTCTCTCCATGTATGAGTTTCACCTGCAAGCACAGAAATTTATCAGAAAATACTTGTTTATGCCATGATAGAAGTGTTTCAACAGTCTAAAGGCTGATTAAATGTTTTCTCTCTTCAAGAGATTGCTAACCATT
Organism: Schistocerca cancellata; assembly: GCF_023864275.1. Classification (NCBI taxonomy): domain Eukaryota; kingdom Metazoa; phylum Arthropoda; class Insecta; order Orthoptera; family Acrididae; genus Schistocerca; species Schistocerca cancellata. The sequence continues at coordinate 683,356,324 of NC_064631.1, forward strand.
GCCAAGACACAGTGGGAACGGGGTATGGGGTGGTTGGGGCGGGGGACTGGGGGAGGGGGTCTAGCAAGCTAATTATTTAAGTCCACAGGGAAGAGACAACTTTTAGGTCCTCACTACATTGTCTACTTCTTGTGAATGCCTCCATTGTTGCTTGTTTTTTAGAATTATATTACACTAACCATGTTCCATGGATCCCATAGTGTGTGCTCCCTGGGTTGTAGAAAGAAGTTAAAAGATGTATATTTGTGCAATGCACTCAAATGACAAAACATTACTGTATTAAAGTTCTAATTATAATTATACATTAAATTTACGTACTTCTATGAATATACTCATTAAAGTAGAAGTTGCCCAATAGAAAGTTCTTTAAATCAGTCTTAATCTCTACTATATTATCTACTTGCCACTTAATGTGCTCTGGTAGGTCGTTGAATACATATGCACCTATGTCTTTCAATCTTTTCTGTTCTAATGTTCACCCCTCATTGTCAATGCTGATGATGTTTTCAGTCCTAGTGTTATATTCATGCTTTCCACTATTTTTTGTGAAATAAGAAATATTGGAAACGACAAAGGACATTAATGAATATATTTATTGTGAAGCAATTGTCAAAATACCTAGTTTTTTAAAAGGTATCTGCAGGATGTTCTTGAATTAACAACAGATGTAATTATTATATCACACTTCTTTAGTTGGTTCAAATGGCTCTAAGCACTATGGGACTTAACATCTATGGTCATCAGTCCCCTACTTCTTTAGTCTGTAAATATTACCCTGTAATCTGAATCTCCCCAGAAAATGATTCCTTAGCTCATCAGTGGATGGAAATATGCAGAATAAACTAGTTTGTTAAATATGCAAAAAAAAAAAAAAAAAAAAAAAACTAGTTTGATATATCACCTATAGTAGTAATCATGTGTCCCCTGACATTTCTGAACCAAGGTGATTCATTAACTATAGGCACTTTTATAATGGTGCATGCTGTTGATCCACATTCTGCACCACTGGTATAAAATTATGTGCTAAAATTTCAATGCAAGTGCTGCAGCAGCTCCTGTAATTGAGTCATACATGCATAACAACAATATTTTTATATTAATATATCTAAAAACAAAGATGATGTGACTTACCAAACGAAAGTGCTGGCAGGTTGATAGACACACAAACATACACACAAAATTCAAGCTTTCGCAACCAACGGTTGCTTCATCAGGAAAGAGGGAAGGAGAGGGAAAGACGAAAGGATGTGGGTTTTAAGGGAGAGGGTAAGGAGTCATTCCAATCCCGGGAGCGGAAAGACTTACCTTCGGGGGAAAAAAAGGACAGGTATACACTTGCGCACACACACACACACACACACACACACACACACACACACACACACACACACACACATCCTTCCGTACATACACATGTGCGTGTGTGTGTGTGTGTGTGTGTGTGTGTGTGTGTGTGTGTGTGTGTGTGTGTGTGTGTGTGTGTGTGTGTGTGTGTGTGAGTGTATACCTGTCCTTTTTTTCCCCCCTAAGGTAAGTCTTTCCGCTCCCGGGATTGGAATGACTCCTTACCCTCTCCCTTAAAATCCACATCCTTTCGTCTTTCCCTCTCCTTCCCTCTTTCCTGATGAAGCAACCGTTGGTTGCTACAGCTTGAATTTTGTGTGTATGTTTGTGTGTCTATCAACCTGCCAGCGTTTTCGTTTGGTAAGTCACATCATCTTTGTTTTTAGATATATTTTTCCCACGTGGAATGTTTCCCTCTATTATGTTTATATTATTAGGTATACAGAATCGTATTTATGAACTTGACACTCTTTTGGTGGGATTTCCCCCTCCATTTGGAGACTTCTGGACAAGGGAATAGAACCACACGACCTGGAGAAATTGGCGGGTCAATGAACCAGAGAGCAGGTCACACTAGCAAGGTTTTCACAAGACTCTAAGACAACCTCCATAAAAAAATATAAATTATTTATCAGTCTCTTGATGTCCATCTTGCTATGTAGATCTCATCACACTGTTGAAAGTTCAGTTGTGTGCATTATTATTATTATTTTTTTTTTTTTAAGGGAAGTATTGTCTGTACTCATGAATAAAAAGGACATTGTGAACAAAAGCTTTACCACAAGATTTGCAGAAAGAAGATGAGGAGCTTCAGATCTACAAAAATAATTCAAGACAGAAAAATCAAACAAGCTTAAATCTTTTAAGGTGGCAGCACACACCAGGTTGTTCCTCAAACAAACAAATTTACAGTTCTGTTTCTCTGTGGCTCACTTCTGTGATGTTCTTCATTTCACTACTTTTGCTCTATAACTCAAGTCTTAACCTATTCATTAGTTGCAGGACAGTGAACAACTCATAGATGCAGAGCTTACATCATTGTATAACATGTCATCAAACATTAAGTGAAACCTGATGAAATAATCTGCTGATCACAGCAGTGTGAATGTGATGGCTTACCCTGCAAATCATGCAGTTCCAAGATTTTGTCTTGCCACTGAAGTGTGGCATAAAAGCTAGAAACTGGACAAATTAAGCTTCTGAACATTGTGATTGTGGTCCTTGGTGATCTACATTTTACAGGCATTGTGGTGTGATCTTTGTCTGTTCCTAACATTTTGCCTCCTAATGCTGGCAACATTAAGAGGCTGGATGGGGATTTGAAACTTTCTTTTAAGTGTGAACTCTGTGACACACCAAACTTTCTTACCCACTATCTCTTTGTGTAAAAGTGCTTAATTCAGTGTGTGCCCATTTTTTTTAAGTTTATTGGCTTAAGATGTGTCTCAGGGATGGGCACACACTCGCCCTATCATCCTGTTACTATAATTTCATTAAACCGTATGCAAGTCTGCGGTTTGCAAAATGAATAAATGTTCTTAACACAAGCTGGATACTGTTCAATAATTAAAATGTTCTAATGAGCCCCTGATTAATACTGTGAGTACAGATTGACTCACAAGCTCGATCAAAAATGCACTAAGTCGTGTTCACCACATCACTGTTAAAAGTTCAGAAAAGTTGGTTGTGAATAACTTCTCAAAGCCCACAAACCTATGCTAAAATTCAAAATCCTTTAAACGCAACACTGCAGTGCAGTGTTTAAGTCCCTGAATATGAAACTCTAAAAATTTTCAAAGTTCTCGAACTGCTGCAGATATTCTGTAAGGCCTTAGAGTTGTCATCTGCAAAATTTTAAACACTTTAAACACAACTAACACGCTGATCTTCAGCATACATTTTGAATCACTGACTTCTCAAAGTGATGCTGACCCACGCCAATATGGCCACCACTTTTGTATAGCTTCCATATGTCACTCAAAAACCCATAAAATTACACTCTATATTTAAACATTTTGTATGACTTTTGCTTGCACGCTGATTCCCTTAAGCTATTAAAAGTACCAGTTTCGCTGTCTTTTTATTGGAAAAATCTAGCAAAATTGGAAAATCTAGTCTGCCGTTGGTTGCACGTGAACTTTGTAAGGAATAAAAATTTTATTACATTTGTCACTAATGCAAGTACTACACATGAATCAGGGCAAGAATTTCACCAGCTTTTACACAGTGACATTACACTTCAGCTCAGATCCTTTGTTTTTGGGTTATTTACATCTTATTCAGTGAAATGCTCAAAACTAGGAATATTTATTATTCCCTATTTTAAGAAATAGGGGAGTCAAACTTTTACAGATACCTATTGTAGTCTGTTATCCACTACCATCACTACACTTATTGTTATGCAATTTATTTTGCACTAGAATGTGTCATCTGCTATTTGAAAGATAACTTCACATGCAACCTCCCCGCTAGGTATGTTCATCTGCGCTGAGACACTTTCCCTGTGGCATCAACTGTCAAAACAGTGTGCATCTAGCATGCCATCTGTCAAATCAGTGCAAATTGTTCCATATGATATAAAGGGAAGAAAGTATGCTAAAGCAAGCTAACTTTCTGATGGTCAGAACAGTTTCATTTAAGAGTAAATGTTGCTGGACTCTACCGTCTATAACAGGTTGGTTGGTTGGTTGGTTTGTGGGATTGAAGAGACCAGACTACTAGGGCCATTGGTCCCTTTTTCCATGAACTTTAAACTCCCACAAGGAATAAAAACAAACAATGGAGATGACAAGAGGTGGCACAGGACAAGAAAGACACAGACAAAAGGAATTAAAATCACACTGAGTGTGACAGTGGTTGGCCGACCATAGGAACAAAAAAGGAAAAGCCAACCACCAAGAAACGCACTAAAAACCCCAGTCTAAAATCGTAAGCCAAAGGCCAGACTCAACACAAAAAAGGACAAACACTTAGATCAAGCGATAGAAACCCCCTGCACGAATAAAACTCAAAACTAAAACTGCCATCGCAATGTCATCTGATAAAAGTGCAGGAAGCGTATCAGGCAGCGCAAACATCAGCCTGAGCGGAGTTAAAAATGGGCAGTCCAACAAGATGTGGACTGCCATCAAAGCTGAGCCGCAGCAACATAAAGGTGGGTCCTCGCGGCGCAATAAATAGCTGTGTGTTATCCAAGTGTGGCTAATGCGTAGCCGGCAGAGGACAACAGAGTCCTTGTGAGAGACCCGCAAGGAGGAATGCCACGCACCGGTAGCCTCCTTGATGGCGCGAAGTTTGTTGGTTGAAGGAAGGGTGCACCATTCTTCACCCTAGGTGCGATGTACCTTCAGCCGCAAAACTGGCCCTAGGTCACTCTCCGAAAGGCCTATCTCCAAGGCTGGTGCACCGACAGCCTGTTTGCCCAGCTTGTCAACACATTCATTTCCCAGGATGCCGACATGACCCAGCGTCCACACAAAGACCACAGAACGGCCGCAACTGGCAAGAGTATGGAGCGACTCCTGGATAGCCATCACCAGATGAGAATGAGGGAAACACTGGTCGATAGCTCATAAAGCTACAAAGAGTCACTACAGATAACGAAGGACTCACCTGAGCAGGAGCGGATATACTCTAAGGCACAAGAGATGGGGACCAGCTCGGCAGTGAAAACATTGCAACCAGCCGGCAAAGAGTGTTGTTCATAATGATCCCCTAGAGTAAGAGCATAACCGACATGAGCAGCCAATTGAACCATCAGTATAGACAACGTCAGAGCCTTGAAAGCGGCAAGAATTGAAAGCAAGCGGCGGCGGAGGGCTTCAGGAGGGACAGAGTCCTTCGGGCCCTGTGCCTAATCGAGCCAAAGGCATGGGCAGGGCACACACCATGGGGGTATATGCAGAGGGGCCTGGAAAAGAGGTGGAAGGCAGAAAACCTCAAGCCCAGAGAGAATAGCTCTGACACAAACAGTGATCGTACATCCTGACTGGGGACTCCGTTCTGGAAGATGGACGACCGACTGAGGGAACAGGAGGTGATAATTGGGATGCCCGGGCAAGCTACAAACGTGTGTAGCATAAGCGGCCAGTAATTGTTGGTGCTGGAACCGCAATGGAGGGACACCTGCCTCCACAAGTATGCTGCTGACAGGGCTTGTCCGGAAAGCTCCAGTGGCGAGTCGGATCCCGCTGTTAAGGATGGGGTCCGGCAACTGCAATGCAGAAGGGGGTGCCAAATCGTAAGCCAGGCTCCCATAAACTAGACAGGATTGAATTAACGGCTGGTACAGCCGTAGAAGGGTAGACCGATCGGCACCCCAGCTGGTGTGACTCAAGCAACAAAGAGCGTTACGATGCCACCAGCACGTTTGTTTAAGCTGCCGAATATGAGGCAGCCAAGTCAACCGGGTATCGAAAACCAATCCCAAAAACCGATGCGTTTCCATCACAGCAAGAGGTTCGCCGTCAAGATAAAGCCATCGCTCAGGGTGAACAGTGCATCGCTGGCAGAAATGCATAACATAGGTATTGGCAGCCGAAAACTGGGAGCCATGCGCTACAGCCCAAGACTGAGCCTTTTGGATAGCGCCCTGCAGCTGCAATGCCAGTGGAGCCATAGTATAGGCAGAAGTCATCAGCATACAAGGAAGATGAGACAGACGTTCCCACCGCCACAGCGAACCCATTAATTGCAATCAAAAAGAGGCAGACACTTAAGACAGATCCTTGCGGTACCCCATTCTCCTGAACTCTGGAGGAACTACGGGAGACCGCAACTTGCACACGGAAGGAATGAAGTGACAGAAAATTTTGTATGAAAATCGGGAGCAGACCCCGAAGACCCCAACCATGAAATGTAGAGAGGATGTAATGTCGCCACGTCATATCGTACACCTTCCGCATGTCAAAAAAAGACTGTGACAAGGTGCTAACGGCGGGCAAAGGCCGTACGGGTGGCAGACTCCAGGCACACCAGATTATCGGCGGCAGAGCAGCCCTTACGGAGGCCACCCTGAGACGGAGCCAGAAGGCCCCAAGACTCAAGTAGCCAACTCAACCTCCAGTTCACCATGCATTCGAGCAACTTGCAAAGAACATTGGTGAGGCTAATGGGGTGGTAGCTGTCCACCTCCAGTGGATTCTTGCCAGGTTTCAACACGAGGATTACGATGCTTTCCCATCATTGCGATGGGAACTCACCCTCAAACCAGATAGGGTTGAAAAGGTCTAAGAGGCATCACTGGCAGTCCACCGAGAGGTGTTTGAGCATCTGACAGTGGATGAGATCTGGTCCGGGAGTCGTATCAGGGCAAGCGGCTAGGGCACTTTGGAATTCCCACTCACAGAGCGGAGTACTGTACGATTCAGGGTGGCACGTGCGAAATGAAAGGCTCCGACATTTCAACCGCTCTTTAAGGGAGCAGCAGGCCAGTGGGTAATGTGCAGAAGCGGAACTCCGAGCAAAATGCTCCGCTAAGTGGTTTGCAATTGTGTCGGAGTCGGTACAGACTGCTCCACTCAGTGAAAGTGCAGGTACGCTGACGGGGGTCTGATAGCCATAGAGTCACCTAATCTCGGCCCAAACCTGTGATGGAGAGGTACGGAGGCCAATGGTGGAGACACACCTTTCCCAGCACTCCTGCTTGCATTGGTGAATGAGGCAGCGGGCTCGCGCACAGAGCCATTTAAAGGTGATGAGGTGTTCCAACGAGGGATGCCGTTTGTTATGCTGGAGTGCCCGCCGGCCATCTTTAATCGCCTCAGCGATCTCGGGCGACCACCAAGGCACAGTCCTCCACAGAGGAGATCCAGAAGAACAGGGACTGGCAGATTCTGCGGCAGTAACGATGCCGGTGGTGACCGAGTGAACCACCACATCAATGGCGTCATTGGAAAAAGGCTCAATAGTGGCAATGGAGGTGAACAAGTCCCAGTCAGCCTGATTCATAGCTCATCTGCAGGGGCGGCCAGAAGAGTGATGCTGTGGCAGTGACAGAAAGATTGTAAAGTGGTCACTACCGCACAAGTCGTCACGCACACTACATTGGACAGATGGTAACAGGCTACGGCTGCAGATCGATAGGTCGATGGCTGAGTACGTGCCACGAGCCACACTGAAATGTGTGAAGGCACCATTATTTGAAAGAGAAAGGTCGAGCTGTGCCAATACTTGCTCAACGATGCTGCCTCGGCCTGTTGCCACTGATCCATCGCACAGAGGGTTAAGGGTGTTGAAGTCGCCCAGTAACAGAAAAGGTGGCGGCAATTGGGCTATCAGTGCAGCCAGGACATGCTGTGGGACATCACCATTCGATGGAAGATAGAGACTGCAGACAGTAACAGCCTGAGGCGTCTACACCCGAACAGCGACAGCCTCTAAAAGTGTTTGTAGAGGGACACACTCGCTGTAAATGGAGTGAAGGACGTAGATGCAGATGCCACCAGATACCCGCTCATAAGCTGTTCCTATAGTAACCCCAATAGCCACGGGGGGCAGGGGTTCACATCGCTGGAAACCAAGTTTCCTGAAGAGCAATGCACAGGAAAGGGTAAAGGCTGAGAAGTTGTCGGAGCTCAGCAAGATGGTGGAAAAAACTGCTGCAGTTCCACTGGCGGATGACATTGTCCGTGGCCGAGAAAGGTGTGAAGGGACCGAGGAGGCAGATCACGCCGCTGGGTCACCTGCTGCCACCAAGTGAGTACCTGTGCGAGTGACATCCATTGTGTCAGAGTCCGGCGAGATATAGGTCCTCAGCAGATGCCAGAATCTCTACCTCACCCTCAGAAGCAGAGCTTATAGGTTGCGGTGGGGTGGGTACCACCGCAAGTTCCTTCAGCTTAGAGGTCTTCTTCTTGGACTCCGCTGGGCATCATCCTTCCCAAGGGACCCCTCGCAAACGAGAGGAGCCGAAGAAGTTGGACGCTTCTCCGGCTTAGAAGTGGGGACAGCAGTAGACCATCACCTTGACCTTCTCCGGTATTGTATCACCCTCGAAGGCCAAGATGAAGGCACCAGTAGCAATCTGATTATCCAACGGACCCCGATGAATGCGCCGGATGAAATGAACTAGAGATGGGCAAAACTGTTCTTTTCAGAGATTGGATCAGAACTGTTCACTCCCTGAAATGAATTAGCTCTTTTTCATGACTCACCACTCATTTACAATATAAAATAAATGGAAGGCACATTGCCCTTTAAACTTGGTTTATTCCAGTACTATACCTGTATTTTGATCTTATTTGATCCTATTTTGAAGTAACACAGATAATGAGTAAGAATTTTGTATTGTTTATTGAAATTTCCACGATATGACAAAGTTTTTGATTATTGATTTATTTTGCACTATCGTGGTTTTTTGGGTGATCGGAAAATGTTGTAACTTGAGATTTACATTAACAATATATTTGGCTATAACGTATTAAAATTTCATTAACCTCATACAAATACATCGCAAGCCATATATTTTTAAAGTGAACGTTTCCTTTCGAAGACGCCTAAAATCGCAAAATCCGTACCAGAATAAGAAAAAAATATATAAATTTGACTGTAAAACGAAAGTGCTGCATATAGCGTTATGCAGAATAAAACAAGGAAAATATTGGTGTATCACATTTTGCGATACGTTTATCGGTTCGCTCGTAATTAAAGCGTAAATTCGAGTGTGTATAATAAAAATCCTATAGTAAGAGGAGTCATCAGGAACCTAATCTAATCAGTTTAAACAAATAAAAATAAAATAAAAACAATTGATGTATACATAACATAATAATGTAATATACATAGCGGCATTACTACGAAGAACAATATCCAGTGGGGACGAACTCCGATGCAGAGGCGCTGAGTCGAGCAGGTCGAGCCGCGAGCTGTATTACTGCGTGAGCTGAGACCGCAGAGACCACAGTGACACCTGAGTCGCTTTGCTCGACGCTCTGGCTAGAGTCGAGACGGTGGGGCGAGCGTTGAGCGGGCGAGTTCCGAGGGAGGGGGTAGCGGTGAACTCACCCGCTCCGAGACAAATAGTTCGTTCCCTTGCGAGCGGGTTTTTGCAAGTAGTTCCTATGTTATCCGCTAGGTGGCTCTCTGTCCTGTTGCTCGCATCAACTGCCCAGAGGGCAGGACGTGCGACTGAAACGATCGCCGACAGAGTGCGATGTGAATGGCGCGGCAGACGACGCACAGAGACGCCACGGCATATGTCAAACACAAAATCCAATGGGGCACTGCGCAATGCAGGCAGCCAAGGTAGAAGCAGGGCAGAGGCCGGCGCCGGCTGTGTTGTGTGGCGTGCACTGTGCTGTGACCAGCAGAGGCGCTGCTGATATGCTCCGTCTCTCTCTCTCTCTCTCTCTCTCTCTCTCTCTCTCTCTCTCTGCCGTGGGAAACGTTTGGAGCTACCGTTCTTTTTTTCTGAATCACTGATTGTTCACTCCTTTGAAAGATTGAACTCTATGACTTAGTTCAAGAGCGGATCCCCCATCTCTAAAATGAACACCTCGACGCTGTAAATTGGCGCACAGCTCGTCATCAGACTGCAAAAGAAGGTCCCTATGGAAAGTAATACCCCGGACCATATTTAAACTCTTATGGGGTGTGATGGTAACTAAAACATCCCCCAAACTTGTCTCAAGCAAGTAACCTTCGTGACTGGGCAGAGGATGCCGTTTTTATCAGTACTGACCCAGAGCGCATTTTGGACAAGCCCTCCACCTCCCCAAACTTCTCCTCTAAATGCTCTACAAAGAATTGAGGCTTTGTTGACATGAAAGACCCCCATCAGCTTTTGTACAAACTAGGAACCAGGGTGAATAAGTGTCACTGCCATCCTGAGCCTTATGCTCCTCCCATGGTGTGGCCATGGAGGGGAACGATTTGGGATCATATTTCTGAGCATTGAATTGAGCCTGAGAGCACTTCGAGACTGCTGGTGACTGGCCACCAGCAAGATATGATGTACCACGCTTCATTGCGGGTCATCTGCCCTGATGCCGCCCACTCCGACCAAGGGCCCTCCTCTCAGGCGCCACCCAGCCTCAGCAAGGGCCATCTGGCGGGATGGCCATTGCCAGGAGTCCTGATGCCCCAGGGAGATAGGCATCTACTCCTTGGCATACGTGGGGAGTTAACGGTGCAGGCATCAGCCGAGCGATCCCTGTGTTGCCAGGGGGCTACAACCAACAGGCTACATGGCGGCCCCACCACAATGGACTGGCTACCGTGCTGGACATTAGGTGCAAGGAAGTCCATGGTCTTCGTCTCCGCAAAAAGCAACACTGCACAGTGCATGGTGGATATCACGCCCAGGAACGTATCCTCACCCAAGAGAAGGAGAACGAGAGGGACGGCAATGTGACTACGTGAAAGCTGGCTAAAGGTCTCAATGCACAATGGACACAATGCACCACGTAAGGCGCCCTTCCCCAACTGGCTCGCTCTTTGGAAGAATTTGGAAATATGGAGGTCAAACCTGAGAGGGGACCATCACCTATATGCCGAAACGTTTGAGACTCCTTTTAGTCGCATCTTACGATAGGCAGGAATACCGCGGGCCTATTCTAACCCCCAAACCCGTAGGGGGATATAAGGGGTGTTTTCAGATTCAAATTCTGATCAATATGTACACAAAGGAATTTTGAACAATAAGCTTTTACATATTTTATATTGCCATGCTGTACTGTTATTTATAATGGTATGTATTGCCTTAAGCAGACATGAATGAAATTTATTTTTTGTAAGTTCAATGATAGACCATTTACTGAGAACCAGTCAACAATACTTCTGAGTGTTTCGTTTATCGTTCATTATGTTGTTACAGTTCTTTTGGGTTTCATTATGCTGCTTGCATCATCAGCAAAAAGGACAATTTCTGCTTTATCACTGTAAAACAGGTCATTATGAGCAGGTGTGGTGCCAGAATTGAACCCTGTGGAATGTTAGTATCAATTTGCCTCTACTCTGAAGAAAAATCATGATGAGAGGTGCATGAGGTAACTAACGTGACTGATTCCTGTCAACAATGTAGGAAAAGACAGATTGCTAATTACAATAAAGAAGATACATCAAGTTGCAGACAGGCACAATTATGTGACACTCACATATAGCTTTCGGCTAAGCCGATGTCAGTAAAAAAGAGAGCATCTCAGGCCGAAATGCAACATCATGTGGGATGCAACCAGAAATCTGGAGGGGGAAGGAGTAGGAATAGCAGTGTACAGGTAGGGAGAGAGACGAACACTGTCTGGTGGAGTGCGCTGGGACTAGAGTGCCAACAGGTGCAGCGTCAGGAGGTTGTGGGGCAGGGAGGTGGGGTAAAAGGAGCAAAAAGGGCTCTCATCGCTCCATTCACACCTCTGTCCACATTAAACCCATCAACCACAAACAGTATCTGCATTTTGACAGCTGTAATCCCTTTCACACAAAAAAATCCCTTCCATGTAGCCTGGCTACGATGTATCTGCAGTGACAAAAACTCCTTTGCTCAGTATACAGAGGGCCTCAGCAAAGCCTACACAGACAGGCACTATCCCCCAGACCCAGTCCGCAAACAGATCTCCTATGCCATTGCCCCTCAGAACCTTAGTCCTCCCACCATCCCCAAAAACCAGCCATAAAGGAGTGTCCCCTCTGTCACCCTGTACCATCCCAGACTGGAAAAACTGAACCACATCCTTTGCCAGGGCTTTGATTACTTATCATCGTGCCCTGAAATGAGGGACATCCTACGAGAGATACTTCCCACCCCTCCTAAAGTGGTGTTCCTTCACCCGCTCTACTGCCACATCTTAGTCCATTCCTATGCCATTCCCAATCCCAACCCTTTGCCACAAGGATCACAGCCTTTTGGAAGACACAGGTGGAAAATCTGCCCAATCTTGCCAAATTCACCCACCCAGTACTTCCTATTCGAGTCCTGTCACAGGTTTATCCTATCCCATCAGGGGCCAGGCCACCTATGAAAGCGGCTACGTAATTTACCAGCTCTGCTGCAATCACTGCACAGCTTTTTATGTTGGTATGACTACCAATGAGCTGTTCACCAGGATGAACGGCCACCCTGTAGCACAGCATGCTGCTGAACACAACACACTTGATTTCAATGGCTGCTTCAATCCCCAAGCCATCTGGATCCTTCCCTCTGCCACCAGTTTTTCTGAGCTGGGCAGATGATTGTTATCCTTACAACCCATAACTATCCCGGCCTCAACCTACGGTAACATACTGTCCCCACACCCTCCACCCAACAGTTTCTATCCCCTCTGTCCTACTATTATCTCTTCCTCATTCTCATCTCCCACCCCATTTATTTGCAATCCTCTGCCAACACACCCGCCCATCTTTCCCAGCTCCTCTCTGCTTTTGTTCCTTTTTCCCCACCTCCTTACCCCACAACCTCCCAACGCTGCACCTGTTGGTAGTCTAGTCCCTGCACACTCCACCGGACAGTGACTGTCTCTCTCCCCACCCGTACAATACTATCCTACCCCTTTCCCTTCCCCTTGACATCACTGCATGCTCCCATGTGATTTTACATTCTGGCCAAAGATGCTGGAGTTGGCGTATTTTGTGTGTGTGTGTATTTTATTGCGCGTTTACACTAAGCTCAGATCACATTTTTGTTCACAACATTGTACGCAACTTGTTCCCTTAACATGTTCGTTGTTCATGTTCCTGTTTACACTAGCGACCAACATTTCTATGTATGTGTTTGTATAGTCTGCTACAGTGAACTGATAGCAAACATTTTACTTTGTGTATTCACATCAAGAGATACACTATGTCAAGTGAAGAGGAAGAATTAATGACATTTGGTGCTGAATTAATAATACTCAAAAAAATGAACAGACGAAGAAAACGACGTAGTCGTAGCTGGTGGACCAAAACATACTATAGAAGACATTGTAGGAATGACATGCTTTGTGAGCTGAATTTGGAAGACAGTCCTGGCTTTTGTAATTTCACTGGGATGTCGCTGCCAGATTTTGAAATGTTTTTGAATATTTTAGGACTAGTTGCTTCAAAGAAAGACACAAATCCCTTTGAAGGTTGGTTTGGGGGGGATTAAAGGGACCAGACTGCGACGGTCATCGGTCCCTTTTTCCAAAAAAAAGTAAAACCACCCAAAGAGAATAAAAAAAACGAACAACAGGAAAGACGTCAGACGACACAGGACAAGAAATACTCCTACAGAGATCAGACGAAACAAATTAAAATCACACAGAGTGTGACAGTGGTTGGCCGACCATAGAGATAAAAAGGAAAAGCCAACCATCGAGAACACATTAAAAACTCAGCGTAAAATCGTAGGCCAATGGCCAGAATCAACACAAAAGAACAGAACAAACACTCAGAGTAAATAATAAAAACCCCCTGCCCGAATAAAACGGAAAACTAAGTCAGCCATACCAGGGTCATCACATAAGAGGGCAGGGAGCGTATCAGGCAGCGCAAATGTCTGCCTGACCACAGCTAAAAGGGGGCAGGCCAACAAAATGTGGGCCACTGTCAAAGCCGCCCCGCAGCGACATACAGGAGGGTCCTCCCGGCGCAGTAAATAACTGTGTGTCAGGTAGGAGTGGCCAATGCGGAGCCGACAAAGGACGACAGAGTCCCTGCGGTTGGCTCGCAGGGATGACCGCCACACAGTCGTCGTCTCCTTGATGGCACGGAGTTTATTGGGCATGATCCGATCGCGCCATTCAGCGTTCCAAAGCGCAAAAACTTTTCGGCGGAAGACTGCCCGCAAATCAGTCTCTGGGAGGCCAACGTCCAGAGACCGTTTACTCGTGGCCTCTTTCGCCAGGCGGTCAACATGTTCATTGCCCGGGATACCGACATGACCGGGGGTCCACACAAAGACCACAGAGCGGCCGCAACGCGCAAGAGTATGCAGGGACTCATGGATAGCCATCACCAGACGAGAACGAGGAAAACACTGGTCGAGAGCTCGTAAACCGCTCAGGGAATCGCTACAGATAACGAAGGACTCACCTGAGCAGGAGCGGATATACTCTAGGGCACGAAAGATGGCGACTAGCTCAGCAGTGTAAACGCTGCAGCCAGCCGCCAAGGACCGTTGTTCGGAATGGTCCCCTAGAGTTAGCGCATACCCGACACGACCAGCAACCATCGAACCGTCGGTGTAAACAATTCCAGAGCCCTGATACGTGGCCAGGATGGAATAAAAGCGGCGGCGGAAGGCCTCTGGAGGGACCGAGTCCTTCGAGCCCTGTGCCAAGTCGAGCCGAAGGCAAGGGCGAGGAACACACCACGGGGGTGTACGCAGAGGCGCCCGGAAAGGAGGTGGAACTGGGAAAAACCCAAGCCCGCAGAGAAGCTCCTTGATGCGTACGGCGATCGGACAACCCGACCGGGGCCGACGGTAAGGCAGATGGACGACTGACTGCGGGAACAGGACACGATAATTTGGATGCCCGGGCAAGCTAAAAACATGGGCAGCATAAGCAGCCAGCAAACGTTGGCGTCGGAACCGCAGTGGAGGTACACCTGCCTCCACTAGGACGCTGTCCACAGGGCTGGTGCGGAAAGCACCAGTGGCAAGGCGTATCCCGCTGTGGAGAATTGGGTCCAGCACCCGCAACGCAGATGGGGATGCTGAGCCATAAGCTAGGCACCCATAATCCAGGCGAGACTGGATGAACGCCTGGTAGAGCCGCAACAGGGTAGAGCGGTCGGCGCCCCAGCGGGTGTGGCTCAAACAACGCAGGGCGTTGAGATGCCGCCAACACGCTTGTTTAAGCTGCCAGATATGAGGCAGCCAAGTCAACCGGGCATCAAAAAGGACACCCAAAAACCTGTGGGTCTCCACCACAGCAAGAAGTTCGTCGGCAAGATAAAGCCGCGGCTCAGGATGGACCGTTCGGCGCCGGCAGAAATGCATAACGCGGGTCTTGGCAGCCGAAAACTGAAAACCACGCGCTACAGCCCAAGACTGCGCCTTGCGGATTGCGCCCTGTAGCTGACGTTCAGCTGCTGCAATGCTAATAGAACTATAGTAAAGACAGAAGCCGTCAGCATACAGGGAAGCGGAGACAGAATTTCCTACTGCCGCAGCGAGACCGTTTATTGCAATTAAAAACAGGCAGACACTGAGGACAGAGCCCTGGGGTACCCCGTTCTCCTGGACGAGGGAGGAACTATACGAGGCCGCGACTTGCACGCGGAAGGTACGATACGACAGAAAATTTCTGATAAAGATCGGCAGAGGGCCCCGAAGACCCCATCCATGAAGCGTAGAAAGGATGTGATGACGCCATGTCGTATCGTACGCCTTCCGCATGTCGAAAAAGACAGCGACCAGGTGCTGACGGCGGGCAAAGGCTGTACGGATGGCCGACTCAAGGCTCACCAGATTGTCGGTGGCGGAGCGGCCTTTACGGAACCCACCCTGAGACGGAGCCAGAAGGCCCCGAGACTCCAGCACCCAATTTAAGCGCCGGCTCACCATCCGTTCAAGCAACTTGCAAAGAACGTTGGTGAGACTAATGGGACGGTAGCTGTCCACCTCCAGAGGGTTCTTTCCAGGTTTCAAAATGGGGATGACAATACTTTCCCGCCATTGCGACGGAAACTCACCCTCGACCCAGAGACGGTTGTAAAGGTCGAGGAGGCGTCGCTTGCAGTCCACTGAAAGGTGTTTCAGCATCTGACAGTGGATGCGATCTGGCCCGGGAGCGGTATCAGGGCAAGCGGCAAGGGCACTCTGAAATTCCCACTCACTGAATGGAGCGTTGTAGGGTTCAGAAGCGTTGGTGCGAAAAGAAAGGCTCCGACGTTCCATCCGCTCTTTAATGGAGCGGAAGGCCTGGGGGTAATTCGCAGAAGCGGAACTCATAGCAAAATGCTCTGCTAAGCGGTTTGCAATGACGTCGGAGTCAGTACAAACTGCTCCATTCAGTGAGAGCGCAGGGACGCTGGCAGGGGTCCGATAGCCGAAGACCCATCGAATCTTGGCCCAGACCTGCGATGGAGTGACATGGAGTCCAATGGTGGCTCCCAGCACTCCTCCTTGCCTTGGGGATAAGGAGGCGGGCCCGCGCACGCACCCGTTTGAAGGCGATAAGGTGGTCCATGGAGGGATGTCGCTTGTGACGCTGGAGCGCCCGCCGGCGATCTTTAATCGCTTCAGCGATCTCAGGCGACCACCAAGGCACAGCCCTCCGCCGAGGGGACCCAGAAGAACGGGGAATGGCAGACTCGGCGGCAGTGACGATGCCGGCGGTGACCGATGTAACCACCGCATCAATGGCATCAGTTGAGAGAGGCTCAATAGCGGCAGTGGAGGAGAACAAGTCCCAGTCAGCCTTATTCATAGCCCATCTGCTAGGGCGCCCAGAAGAGTGACGCTGTGGTAGTGACAGAAAAATCGGAAAGTGGTCACTACCACACAGGTCGTCATGCACACTCCAGTGGACAGATGGTAAGAGGCTAGGGCTACAGATTGAAAGGTCAATGGCGGAGTAGGTGCCATGCGCCACACTGAAGTGTGTGGAGGCACCATCATTCAAAATCGAGAGATCGAGCTGCGACAATAAATGCTCAACGGTGGCGCCTCGACCTGTTGCCACTGACCCACCCCACAGAGGGTTATGGGCATTAAAGTCGACCAGTAATAAGAAAGGTGGCGGCAATTGGGCTATCAGCGCAGCCAGGACATGCTGCGCGACATCACCCTCCGGTGGAAGGTAAAGACTGCAGACGGTAAGAGCCTGCGGCGTCCACACCCTAACAGCGACAGCCTCTAAAGCTGTTTGTAGAGGGACAGACTCGCTGTGAAGAGAGTTAAGGACATAGATGCAGATGCCACCAGACACCCTTTCATAAGCTGCTCGGTTCTTATAACAACCCCGATAGCCACGGAGGGCGGGGGTGCGCATTGCTGGAAACCAAGTTTCCTGCAGAGCAATGCAGAGGAAAGGGTGAAGGCTGATAAGTTGGCGGAGCTCAGCTAGATGGTGGAAGAAACCGCTGCAGTTCCACTGGAGGATGGTTTTGTCCATGGCTGAGAAAGGCGTGCCGGGACTGGGACGGCAGATTACGCCGCTGAGTCACCTGCTGCCTCCGATTGAGCACCCGTGCTAGTGCTATTGCTATTCACGGCGTCTGAGGGACCGGCGAGATCGAGGTCCTCAGCGGACGCCAGAATCTCCACCTCGTCCTCAGACGCAAAGCTAGAAGGTAGCGATGGGGTGGCTACCACCGCGCGTTCCTTGGGCTTAGAGCTGCTCTTCTTTGATTTCTCACGCTGCTCCTTGGGTTTAACTGGCTGGGAGGGCTTCACCGATTCAGTCTCCGGGACTGAGGAGGATCGGGAAGCCCTTCGACCTGCAGATTGTGGGCACTTACGCCACTGTCTATCGTCAGCCTTCCCGCCGGTGGAAACCTGGGAAGGGAGGGACCCAAGGGACCCCTTGCGAGCGTGAGAAGCCGAAGAAGTTGGACACTTCTCCGGCTTAGAAGCGGGGACCGACGTCCCCGATGGGGGGGATGGTGTTGCTCCTGAGGTAGGTGGCACAGGAGCAACCCGGGGGGTAGAGCCCCCCACTGGCAAGGGGGCAGGAGGAGTTGTACCACTCGTCGATCCGGCCGGAAGGCGCGAAACTGATGGGGCTAGCACAGGTGTTGTAGCAGCGGCGTAGGAAGTTGTCATTCGCACGGGATGTAATCGGTCGTATTTCCGTTTGGCCTCAGTATAAGTCAGTCGGTCCAGGGTCTTATATTCCATGATTTTGCGCTCTTTCTGGAATATTCTGCAGTCTGGCGAGCAAGATGAATGGTGCTCCCCGCAGTTGACGCAGATGGGAGGCGGGGCACATGGAGTATCGGGATGAGATGGGCGTCCGCAATCTCGACATGTGAGGCTGGAAGTGCAGCGGGAAGACATATGGCCGAACTTCCAGCACTTGAAGCACCGCATCGGGGGAGGGATATAGGGCTTGATGTCACATCGGTAGACCATCACCTTGACCTTTTCCGGTAACGTATCACCCTCGAAGGCCAAGATGAAGGCACCGGTAGCAACCTGATTGTCCCTCGGACCCCGATGAACGCGCCGGACGAAATGAACACCTCTACGTTCTAAGTTGGTGCGCAGCTCGTCATCAGACTGCAAAAGGAGGTCCCTATGGAAAATAACACCCTGGACCATATTTAAACTCTTATGTGGAGTAATAGTAACGTTAACATCCCCCAACTTGTCACAAGCAAGTAACCTGCGTGACTGGGCGGAGGATGCCGTTTGTATCAGTACTGAGCCAGAGCGCACTTTAGACAAGCCCTCCACCTCCCCAAACTTGTCCTCTAAATGCTCGACGAAGAACTGAGGCTTTGTGGAGAGAAAAGACTCCCCATCAGCTCTCGTGCAAACTAAGAATCGGGGCGAATAACTGTTACCTCCATCCTGGGACTTATGCTCTTCCCACGGCGTGGCCAGGGAGGGGAACGTTTTCGGATCGTACTTCTGAGCATTAAATTGAGCCCGAGAACGCTTAGAGACTGCTGGTGGCTGGCCGCCAGCGAGAGATGATGTACCACGCTTCATTGCGGGTCATCCGCCCTGATGCCACCTACTCCGACCAAGGGCCCTCCCCACGGGCGCCACCCAGCCACAGCAAAGGCCACCTGGCAGGATGGCCATTGCCGGGAGTCCTGATACCCCAGGAGGATAGGCATCTACTCCTTGGCATACGTGGGGAGTTAACGGCGCAGGCATCAGTAGAGCGATCCCTGTGTTGTCAGGGGGCTACAACCAAGAGGGTACATGGCGGCCCCACCACAACGGACTGGCTACCATGCTGGATCTTAGGTGCAAAACTGTCCAAGGTCGTCGTCGCAGTTAAAAGAAACACTGCAGAGGGCAGCGTGGTAATCGCACCCAGGGACGTATCCCCGCCCTAAAGATCGAAAACGAGCGGGACACCATTGCAACGACGTGAAAGCCGGCTAAAGGTCTAATTGCACGACGGATACAGTGCACCATGTAAGGCGCCCTTCCCCAATTCGCTCGCTCTTCGGAATAATTTAGAAAGATGGAGGTCAAACCCGAGAGGGGACCATCACATAAGGCCAAAACATGTGAGACTCCTTTTAGTCGCCTCTTACGACAGGCAGGAATACCGCGGGCCTATTCTAACCCCCGAACCCGCAGGGGGGCAAATCCCTTTGAAGCAAAGACTTGCTGTTACTCTGTTTTCTGGCATCAGGAGACTCCTATCAAAGCCTTGCATATTTATTTCACATTTCAAAGCTAGCCATATCTCAGACAGTTCCGGAAGTTTGTGAAGCTTTGGTTGAAGGACTGAAGGATTATGTAAAGGTAATCGAGTTATATCAACAGTGCTGAAACACATACCCCAGCAAGAAAAGTGACAAGTCAAAAATTGCAGTTTTGAGTTTACGTCACTGAGAAATAAGGAATTCAATTACAGTACTACTTTTGTATATAATATAACAGACTATACTGCCGTTATATACTTACATTAAATGTAAAAGAAACTTATACTACTTCATTATAAGTTTCGTATAATTCTTTAAAAGTATTTTCTCAAGTATTGCATTTTTGAGTTGTGTCACTGATCCTGTCAGGTTGCAACGTATTTAATTGATTAGATATTTATTTTTATATTATTATTTACATTTTAGCATCATTCCATGAAGATAATTTCTTCAGAATCCAAATCAGATATGCTGCCAATGAATGTGGTAGGGCAATCTGTGGTTGAAGTTGATGCTGATGATCCTGATGCCGTATGAGCAACATGACGCCCCCATGAGATGGAATGCCGACCTCAGGGGAAAGATCAAAACAATCTGGGAAGAATTGTGAAAGCTCAAAGCGGTCATGAGAAAGCAACTGTTTTTCCTTAAGGTAGAGTATAAGCGGACACTACCATACTAAAAGCAGCCATAAATCCTCTTTGTGGGGCCGAAGGAGGAGAGTCATGATAATGAAGAAAGGAAGGGGGTGTCACCTCGGCGGCTGCCGAGTGACAGCCTGCGAAGACTCGCTGCTACAGGCCACAGAAGGAGGAGGATCCTGCTCCATGAAGTGCACAGAAGCATCGGCTTGCTTGTGCTGTTGGTCTGTGGAGTCCACTGCAGAAAAATGGTTGGTGGTGCACACCGGCGACACATAGGCTGACCAGGCTAAGGTATCACGTGGCAACACCGTCGAAGAGGATCTTCGAGTCAGTGAAGAAGAAGACCATTTGCCTTTGTTGGACTTCAAGCCTTTCCAGTTAGTAGGGGAAGACTCCGGTATTGTTTGGCTGGAGGGATGTAGGAAGTCTTCACAGGAGTACTCCTCCTGTCCTTTCTGGCCTTCCGGTTGTGTAGCTGGTGGCTTCGCTCCTTGGGGCGAGAGTTTTATGGTTTGTTGCACAGCTGGATTGGGGGGCACGGGGTGGGGGATGGCGATGCTAACTTGACACTGGGTGATTTCTTTCACAACCTCAGAGCTGAATTTGAGGTCACACATTTGCATGGCCATGCCCTTCATGGAGCAAGAGGTAACAAGACCAGAACTGTAAGTGCCAGATGGGAGAACACTGGTTTTGCGATTAGCGTATAACTTACAAGCGACTGGGTAAGGCACTTTTTCCTTTACCCAGATCTCTTGCACAGCCCGCTCATCAAGATACACTGGACAATTTCGAGAGGAGGCGGCATGACCCCTATTGCAGTTGATACAGCGGGGAGGTGCAGCTGCCTGGCAATCGCCCTCATGCACATCCCTACCACAGGTTACTCATTTGGCTGGATGTCGACAAGATGTGCTAGTGTGGCTGAAACAATGACACTGGTAGCAATGCAGCGGGTTCGGGAAGTACGGTTGGACTGTGATAATTTCATTGCCTGCTTTGATCTTGGATGGACGCACCACTCAATCAAAGGTGAGAAAAAGAGTCCGGGTGGCCACTAAGGAGGAATCTACCTTTTTCATCACCTGATGGATGCCAGTGATACCCTGATCAGAGAGGTAAGATTGAATTTCAGTCTCGTTAGACCATCAAGCAGCCTTGTGTAAATAACATCACAGGAACAATTCAGAGTTCTATGGGCCTCGACACAAACAGGACATCCGTGGAGAAGCAAAGCTGCAAGCAGTTGTGCTTGAGAATCAGAAGTATCCTCCAAAAGCAAAGTGCCATTCTGTAAATGAGAGCAGGATTTCACAGGGCCAGCAATGGCATCAACACCTTTCTGAATAATGAATGGATTTACCATTGCGAAGGATTGACCGTCTTCAGTACATGAGACCACGAGGAACTGTGGTGCAGCTGGAAGGGTCTTTGAACCATTAGCCTCATTCCATTTACGTTTTGTAGGCATCGACTGTGAAGATGATTGGCTCATTGTACGAAAATCTCCATAATTGCCAGTGTCTCCGATGGTGCGCTCCTTCCAATTGGGGGCACACCCGCCTTAAGTGATTGTTCACTCCTCAGCTCACATCTCCTGAACACCTGACAGAGGGACCAATCGGCAATTTGGGAAGTAGCAGCTCAGGCAATTTCCCCTCTCTGCACCTGGCCTGTACCAGGGGGTTCGTGCGAACCCTACCTGTCGACCCAGGACTGGGAAGTACGCATTACCCAGTCACCTCTTACGCATCAGGCGCATGTGCCAGTCATCAGGAGCACACAAGGAGGAAGAATAAAAAGAGGAACCTCAAATGCCAAAGCGGAGGAACAAGAGGAGAAGGGAAAGAAAGAAAGGAAAAGGGAACAAAAAACAGTGGTGAGACAGTTCTTATGTCAGCAATGGACATTTCACAACATTTCCCACAATACCTCTTCAGGGGAAACCACCTTGACGAAGCACTGTCCTTGTGGGTGGAGAGGCTTGCATATCCACGTGAAGCTGAGGGCTATGCTGCAGCTGAAGGTAGAGGACCCACTGCCAGAAAGGCCTCAGCTGACTGATCACACTAAGAGTGTCCCACAATGTTCCATCTTCCCTATCCACTCCTGGTCCTTAGCCAATTCCCTTTTCCCAACCCAAGGTGTGATGTGATCCATGCTGAGGGGTGTGTGGCGCATGGGAAGATGTGTCGCGAACGGAGCCTCAGGGATACCGAGTGACCTTCCTGAGTAATTAGCCTTACACTGTGCAGGGTATTCGTGGTGTGGACCGTGCAGATCCCCAAATCTCGTGGGACCAATATGGACACAACTAAAAAAAAAAAAATTTAAAAAAAACTGAGGGGCAAATTGAGACCTCAGACACCCAAACATCGGAGTCAGGACCAATGGAAGGCATTCCCACTACTGAATCAGGGTCTAGACCTGAGCCAGAAGTGGGAACTGTAACCGAGAAGTTGGACCAGATCAAGATTAAAGCCTTGTCTGGGGCGCAGAGGAGGAAACTAGTCATGGAGCAGAGGAAAAAGGAAGGGAAAGAATGGCTTCCTTAAGACAAGTGGAGGGAATAAAGGGGCTTGAATCTAAGACCCCCCAAGAAAAAACTGTCTCAGGTTGAAGAGGGTAGGCAGACCCCCCCCCACAACGTTGAAGATAAGCAGCTAGAGGATAAGGGAGAAATTTCAGACTCCTGCTCCCTGGGTAAGCAAGCCCAGAAAAAACTGAGGCATGAAATATGGAAATAGACCTATAGTACTGCAGTCTCAGTTTTTAAGATAGCAGTTGTCCAGGAAGTCTGTCCACTGGTAGCCATTATCTCGCAGCAGGAGAAACTTTTAGACGGCCCTCTTTGAAAAGATTGGGGAGGATGCTGGTCCAGGACCCAACTTCAGGAGGGTCTATCTAGATCGTGGTGCCCCATTTTTGTCTGTGAGGGGGTGCACACGGTGGAATGGCTTAAGGACAAGTTGCCCATGATATCCCCGTGGGAAGATGCAAAGCTGCTGGTCAAGATGGCAGTGGAGCTCCTTAAGTCCGCAAAGGTATCAATATGAGTACCAAAGATCCTTAAGGATATCTCCCCTATAAGACTGTTCGAGAAAATAGGGGCCCAGAACCCAAAAGTCTCGACAGAAGACTGGAGAGAGTTCAACCACAAGGTTTACCGGAAGGACAAACCCTGGTGGTGGAGGTTGGAGACAAGTCCCTGAAGGCGTTGCGAGACCAAGGCCTGAAATTGATTTTAGGGTTCTCACAGGTCACCATCAGGGTTATCAAAGACCTCAAAGCCAATAATGGCAGCAAGACGGAGACTGGAGGTGCTGCAGATTAATCTGCAGCACGGTAAAGGGGCCTCTGTTGCCCTGGGGAGGCAGGAAGTGGACGTGGCCCTGATTCAAGAACCCTACTTATATAAAGGGGGCATATCGAGCCTTGGTGGCACTGGAGGTAAGTTCATTTGTGCTAAAAATTAAGAAACTCCAGAACATGCATTTATGTAAGACATGGAATTTGTTTCATGCCAATGATGGATTTCTGCTCCAGGGCCCTAGTGACCATTAGAATGCAGCAATGTGAGGAAGGTATCACGAAGGAAATTGTTTTGGCCTTAGCATACCTTCTTTATGAAGACAGCTCTCCTCTCCTTTGGAGTTGAGGAGACTGGTAGAAGCTTGCCACCGACAAGGTGACCAACTGTTGGTGAGATGTGACGCTAATGCCCACAACCTACTCACCTCTACTGTTGGTGTCCTTGCTGGGGCAGCAAGGACACCAACAGTAGAGGTGAGTACCTTCTCGGATTTCTTTTAGCTAACAACTTGGAGGTCCCAAATAGAGGCAATGAACCTACATTCGGGAATAGCAGAAGGGAAGAAGTAATTGACATAACCTTTGGTTCCATGATGATGGGCAGCAATGTCAAACAATAGCATTAGCATTAGAGCCATCCTCATCGGACCACATGTACATTAAATTCAAGGTTGAAATGGGAATCAGAGAGACCATGACCTATAGGAATCCCAGGAAAACAGACTGCGAGACATATAGGAGGAATGTTGACTTAGGCTTATCGGAAATTAAAACCTTGATAAAGAATCCAGTAGATTTTGAGGAAGTAGCAGAGTGACCTCATATCTGGACAACTGCACAATCACCATGAAGTGCACAAATAGGAGTGTGCCTTGGTGGAATAACAACTTGGAAACGCAAAGAAAACAGGTATGAAGACTGTTTAACATTGCGAGATGTAAAGGACAATGGGCAAAACATTGTGAGGCCCTTGTCAACTACAACCTTGCAGTCAGACAAGCAAAGGAGGCATCCTGGAAGGCATTCTGTGAAGAAGTGGAAAACACGGCTGCTCAAGCCAGACTCCACAGAATCCTCACTAGAGTACCA
This sequence comes from Schistocerca cancellata, assembly GCF_023864275.1. Classification (NCBI taxonomy): domain Eukaryota; kingdom Metazoa; phylum Arthropoda; class Insecta; order Orthoptera; family Acrididae; genus Schistocerca; species Schistocerca cancellata. The sequence goes on from NC_064631.1 coordinate 683,380,944, forward strand.
ACCAATCCAGGAGGTACGTTGAGGAAGGAGGATGGGGAATATACAAATGCAGCACATGAGACACTGGAACTGCTCCTCAAAACTCACTTTCCTCAATATGCTCTGCCGGACAAGACAGACCAGAATGTGATTCCGGAGAGAGAATGGTTCTCAGGCACTTGAAGAGAGGACTGGGAATCGGCCAAGGGGTGTGTGGGCTTCAATAAAATCCAATGGGCAGTGGGAACATTCCAACCGTTCATGTCACCTGGCCCAGATGGAATCTTTCCAGCTCTCCTACAACAGGCAGGAGAGGATATCATAAGAGTCCTATGCACATTATTCAGGGTTAGCCTAGCAGTAGGAATCATTCCCAATGCTTGGACGGCAGAGAAGGTTGTCTTCATTCCAAAGCCAGGGAGAACTGATCATACCAAGGCCAAGGATATGAGACCAATCAGTCTGTCCTCCTCCATTCTCAAAACATTGGAAAAACTGGTTAATGTATATGTTGGGGAGAGGAGGCTAATTAGGGGCCCTCTACATTCAAACCAACACACATGGTCAACCAGGTCAATCATGTGAGACAGCTTCCATCAACTAGTTGGGAGGGTGGAGAAAGCACTTCACTTCCAAGAAATAGCCCTCCGCATCTTCCTGGATATCGAGGGCAACTTCAGTAACACGACCTTCGATTCCATGGTAAGGACAGCACAGGTGCATGATCTAGGGACCACTATATGTAGGTGGACTAGCACCATGCTTAGTGGAAGGATGGCAGAGGCTACCATGATGAATGAAAAGATGGTAATTAACACCATTAGAAGTTGCCCACAAGGAGGAGTTCTGTCCCCTTTATTGTGGAATCTAGCTGTGAACAAACTCATTGAGGAACTAAATTCCAGACGATGCTTCTGCCAAGGATACGCAGATGACCTTGTAATAGTAATACTCGGCAAATTTACTGACACAGTTAGAAATATGGCACAAGGAAGATTGGACATTGTGCAAGAATGGTGCATTAAACAGGATCTAAGGGTTAATCCTAAGACGACTGTTGTGGTGCCATTCACAAAGAGGCATATCCAACACTTAAGTTGGAACCTAAAGCTCTTCGATGAAACTCTACCTGTGAAGGGGATAGTGAAATATCTAGGGGTAACCTTAGATGAGAAACTAACATGGGACCCTCACATTAAGAGCATGTGCTCCAAGGCAAAAAGTACTTTAGTGAGTACCAGAATGAATTGTGATAAAAACTGGGGCCTAAGCTCCAGAGGTATGTACTGGATATACACCACAGTGGTTAGACCTAGGATTTCCTATCGGGCCGTAGTATGGTGGAAGAAGGTAGAACAGCAGGTTGCAGCTAAGGAGCTTGCTAAGGTGCAGAGACTGGCCTGTTTAGCCATAACAGGCGGAATTAACAGCACACCAACTGCTGGGATGGAAGCCATGCTAGCCATGCCTCCACTACACCTTTGGGTCAAGATGGAGGCAACAACTGGGGCATACAGACTTGAAACTGGTAAAAACTGGATCTCATCAGGATATCCAGAGTTAAACACTAAGATAGTGAGTGAGGTAAATTTAGGAATGGCTGGGGAAATGCCGGCCGACTTTAGAATAATTCCCAACTGCTTCAACAGCCTTACGATATAATAATTGGAAGCAGGGAGCAGTGGGGAAAAAACAGTTCGCCACTGTGCGGGGGACATTGTTTGGTTCACCAATGGTTTGTAATCAGACGAAGACAGGGCAGGGGTGCACGGAGTTCAGCCAAGGCTGGAGGACATTATCTCTCTAGGAAAGGCCTTGGTATTCCAAGCTGAAATTACAGCAATCAGGGCATGTGTGTAGGAGAATATGCATGGGTGCTACAAGGACCGTAGCATCTACATCTATTCAGACAGCCAGGAAGCTGTTAAATCACTGGCAGTGCCTGCAACGAGATCTAAGATTGTTGCAGAATGCCGCAGGGCTCTGGTGGAGACACGGGGAAGCAATAGGGTAAACCTACTGTGAGTCTCTACACACAATGGGTATAATGGAAGAAGACCCTAAATGTAGGATCTGTGATGAGGGTGAAGAAACTGCATCAAACTTAATCTTCAAATGCATGGCATTGAAGAGCAAAACATACAGAATCTTCAGGACAATTAGACCTGAAGAAATTGTGTCTAACAAAAAACTGGTGAAGGGACTCCTTGAACTAGTAAAGGGCATTGGTGCATTAGACCTAAGCTGTTTTAGCTTCCCTGTCAAAATCAAATCAATCCCATAATACACAAGACATATTCCCCAAGGGAGGGGAAAAAGAACAGCAAGAGGATAGACATGCAGCATGAAAAGGAGAAGATGCTATAAAGACTACCAGTAGGGCCCCGTGGTAGCCAAGCACAAACCCGCCAAAGAGTGGAGAGCCCCCTGGGGTGGAGGTGGATACTTATGATGACAGTGGCTCTTTCAATACATGCTAATAGTAATTTGTTTCTGCTGGTTGTAACCATTGGAATGATAGTATACAGTACACAAGGAGAATGACTGAAAATAATGACTTGTTTTGGTGGAAAATATAAATTTATTACTTTCATTTCCAAACTGGTTGGCAGAAGACTGACTAATACTGATCTGGCTTTTACAGATTACAAAGCTGGTTATCATTTGCTTATGTATTTCTTGTATTGTATGTTTCTCAGAATATATGCAAGATTTTAGTTACAAGTGCAGTAGGGATGATTCTTATGTAGTTATTACATTTCTTATTATCACCTTTCTTAAATATCGGGATAGTGTGACCCGTTCCCCACTCTTCTGGGATTTCTTTCTTTGTTGAAAGTCTATACCAGGGCCAGCCACAGAGTGTCGAACTTCATGTGGGCAGCATGTGTGGACCATGGGCAGGCCAAGGCCCAGCCTGTCATTTGGCTTTGCTTGGTCCTTCTCTGAAGCACACCGGAACAGCGTGACATTTCATTTAGTATTACATTGCAGCATTTTTCAGACAGCACAACTCTTGAGTTCAGCAGCATTGTGCTGTCTGCACTGTTTAACGTCTGCCAATTGTTCGTGGGTATGAAGAAATTGTTCGTGGTTATGAAGAATGTTCACAAATATAGTGGCTGTTTGCACAAAAAGACGTGTTCACATTTTTAATGGAACAGAACAAAGAATGTGGAGACTTTATATATTACTGCAAAACTTTTTGGTTAAGTGAGGGGCATACCTGGAACAATTTTTTGATTTAAAACTCACTGTCAAATTTATGAAGGAAAAGGCAGTGCAGGAACAAAAATTAGAACATCCAGAATGGAGTGCAGACTGGCAATTTTAAGTCAACTTGACTGCACATTGCCAACAGAGACACTGCAAGGTAATTTCTCACTCATTTGACAGGGATGCATTTAAAGAGGAAACCGCATTGTAGAAGGGATACATTCTTACAAGACAGTCCAGTTCCCTCAGCTCATTAGCACTAAATATAATGCAAGGTTTGAAGAATTCATTGCGGCCTTGAATGAATTACACGGGTAGTATTATAAAGATTATGAGGACACTGTCAATCTTATATCTGTTTCCAAGCTGTTTTCGAGACCATTTGCCATTTCAGTTGAAAGCACCTCTGTAACTGACTGACCTGCAAGGTAATTCCCATTTTCATGGCTTTTTTTTATGATAAAACTGTCCAGGATGCCTACATTGCTTTCCTCAAGAATTGCTTCCAAGTCTCCACAATGAGGTTGCAAAAGTGCTACAACATTCTGATTGACAAATTTGTGTGAAAGACCTTTTTCTCAATTGTGAAACTAAATAAGTCATGATTACATGGCAACTTGAGTGCAAACTCTGAAACTTGTCTGTGTCTGTCCATATACCAACAGTCTGTAACAGATAAAGATTATATTGTGTCTTCAGCGCATAAAAATAATTAAATAATACTGAAAATTTGTTTTGTTTGTGGCCTTTGTTCTTGAGAAATGAAGTATAAAATTAAGTAGGGTACTGTGCGACTGTACAGCAGCACTTTCACAGTTCTCCCCCCCCCCCCCCACCTCCTTTGTTGATGGACTACATTTTCTAAGGACTCTCCCAATGAATCTCAACCTGGCACCCACCTTACTAACAATTAATTTTATATGATCATTCCACTTAAAATTGTTCCGCACGCATACTCCCAGATATTTTACAGACTTAACTGCTACCAGTGTTTCTTCCGCTATCATACAATAAAGGATCCTTCTTTCTATGTATTCGCAATACATTACATTTGTCTATGTTAAGGGTCAGTTGCCACTCCCTGCACCAAGTGCCTATCCGCTGCAGATCTTCCTGCATTTCGCTGCAATTTTCTAATGCTGCAACTTCTCTGTATACTACAGCATCATCCGCAAAAAGCCGCATGGAACTTCCGACACTATCTACTAGGTCATTTATATATATTGTGAAAAGCAATGGTCCCATAACACTCCCCTGTGGCACGCCAGAGGTTGCCTTAAATTCTGTAGACGTGTCTCCATTGAGAACAACATGCTGTGTTCTGTTTGCTAAAAACTCTTCAATCCAGCCACACAGCTGGTCTGATGTTCCGCAGGCTCTTACTTTGTTTATCAGGCGACAGTGCGGAACTGTATCGAACGCCTTCCGGAAGTCAAGGAAAATAGCATCTACCTGGGAGCCTGTATCTAATATTTTCTGGGTCTCATGAACAAATAAAGCGAGTTGGGTCTCACACGATCGCTGTTTCTAGAATCCACGTTGATTCCTACAGAGTAGATTCTGGGTTTCCAGAAACGACATGATACGCGAGCAAAAAACATGTTCTAAAATTCTACAACAGATCGATGTCAGAGATATAGGTCTATAGTTTTGTGCTCCTGCTCGACGACCCTTCTTGAAGACTGGGACTACCTGTGCTCTTTTCCAATCATTTGGAACCTTCCATTACTCTAGAGACTTGCGGTACACGGCTGTTAGAAGGGGGGCAAGCTCTTTCGCATACTCTGTGTAGAATCGAATGGGTACCCCATCAGGTCCAGTGGACTTTCCTCTGTTGAGTGATTCCAGTTGCTTTTCTATTCCTTGGACACTTATTTCGATGTCAGCCATTTTTTCGCTTGTGCGAGGATTTAGAGAAGGAACTGCAGTGCGGTCTTCTTCTGTGAAACAGCTTTGAAAAAAGGTGTTTAGTATTTCAGCTTTATGCGTGTCATCCTCTGATTCAATGCCATCATCATCCCGGAGTGTCTGGATATGCTGTTTCGAGCCACTTACTGATTTAACGTAAGGCCAGAACTTCCTAGGATTTTCTGTCAAGTCGGTACATAGAATTTTACTTTCGAATTCACTGAACGCTTACGCTAACTTTGACATCGTTTAGCTTCTGTTTGTCTAAGAGGTTTTGGCTGCATTTAAACTTGCAGTGAAGCTCTCTTTGCTTTCGCAGTAGTTTCCTAAACTTTGTTGTTGAACCACGGTGGGTTTTTCCTGTCACTCACAGTTTTACTTGGCACGTATCTGTCAAACGCATTTTACGATTGCCTTGAACTTTTTCCATAAACACTCAACATTGTCAGTGTCGGAACAGAAATTTTTGTTTTGATCTATTTGGTAGTCTGAAATCTGCCTTCTATTACTCTTGCTAAACAGATAAATCTTCCTCCCTTTTTTTATATTCCTATTTACTTCTATATTCAGGGATGCTGCAACGGCCTTATGATCACCGATTCCCTGTTCCGCGCTTACAGAGTCGAAAAGTTTGGGTCTGTTTGTTATCAGTAGGTCCAAGATGTCTCCATGAGTCGGTTCTCTGTTTAATTGCTCGAGGTAATTTTCGGATAGTGCACTCAGTATAATGTCACTTGATGCTCTGTCCCTACCACCCGTCCTAAACATCTGAGTCTATATCTGGTAAATTGAAATCTCCACACAAGACAACAACATGCTGAGAAATTTTATGTGAAATGTATTCCAGATTTTCTCTCAGCTGTTGTGCCACTAATGCTGCTGAGTCGGGAGGTCGGTAAAAGGATCCAATTATTAACCTAGCTTGGTTGTTGCGTGTAACCTCCACCCATAATAATTCACAGGAACTATCCACTTCTACTTCACTACAGGATAAACTACTACTAACAGCGACAAACACGCCACCACCAGTAGCATGCAATCTATCCTTTCTAAACACCGTCTGTGCCTTTGTAAAAATTTCGGCAGAATTTATCCCTGGCTTAAGCCAGCTTTCCGTACCTATAACAATTTCAGCTTCGGTGCTTTCTATCAGCGCTTGAAGTTCCGGTACTTTACCAATGCAGCTTCGACAGTTTACAATTACAATACCAATTGCTGCTTGGTCCCCGCATGGCCTGACTTTGCCCCGTACCCTTTGAGGCTGTTGCCCTTTCTGTACTTGCCCAAGGCCATCTAACATAAAAAACCGCCCAGTCCACACCACACAACCCCTGCTACCCGTGTAGCCGCCTGCTGTGTGTAGTGGACTCCTGACCTATCCAGCGGAACCCGAAACCCCACCACCCTATGGCGCAAGTCGAGGAATCTGCAGCCCACACAGTCGCAGAACCGTCTCAGCCTCTGATTCAGACCCTCCACTCGGCTCTGTACCAAAGGTCCGCAGTCAGTCCTGTCGACGATGCTGCAGATGGTGAGCTCTGCTTTCATCCCGCTAGCAAGACTGGCAGTCTTCACCAAATTAGATAGCCGCCGGAAGCCAGAGAGGATTTCCTCCGATCCATAGTGACACACATCATTGGTGCCAACATGAGAGACCACCTGCAGATGGGTGCACCCTGTACCCTTCATGGCATCCGGAAGGACCCTTCCCACATCAAGAATGACTCCCCCCGGTATACACACGGAATGCACATTGGTTTTCTTCCCCTCTCTTGCTGCCATATCCCTAAGGGGCCCCATTACACGCCTGACGTTGGAGCTCCCAACTACCAGTAAGCCCACCCTCTGCGACCGCCCAGATCTTGCAGACCGAGGGGGCAACTTCTGGAACAGGACAAGCAGCCATATCTGGCCGAAGATCAGTATCAGCCAGAGACAGAGCCTGAAACTGGTTCTGTCACACAAACTCGAGACGCCTTCCGTTCAGCCCTCCGGAACGTCTTTCGCCCCCTGCCACACCTCGAGACGACCTCCCACTCTACCACGGGTGAGGGGTCAGCCTCAATGTGAGCAGTATCCCGGGCAGCCACAGCCGTAGTCCAATCGGGGGATGCGTGGGACGAGCTGGCCGTTCCCGACAAACCCCCATCCGGACCCCCACAGTGATGCCCATTGGCAACCACTTAAAGCTGCGTGACCGAAGCAAACACTGCCTGAAGCTGGGAGCGAAGGGATGCCAACTCAGCCCGGATTCGAACACAGCAGTCACAGTCCCTATCCATGCTAAAAACTGTTGTGCAAAGAACGTCTGAACTAATCTACGGAGCACAAACAAATCGACACAAAATTTAAACGGTTATTAAAATACAAGGTTGCGTAGTAAACGCAGTAATGCTGCTACTTGCGCACTGCTGACACACTGCTCGGCAGCAGAAGGAGACTACGCGATTTTACACTATTCAGGTACTAAAGTGCGATGCTACAACTCTCAAATACTATAATACGCCCGAATTAATGCATTTCAATGCATAAGCTATAGTGATTAAAGGGCACAGAAATTCAATGAGTGAGGGACAACCAGAGCAACAATTGAGTCAGGATTTTGCTACACACGGATTTACTTTCGAACTGCCACATGTGTAGCTGTGGCAACAGAAACCTCAGTACCACATGGACCCAGCATCAGAAGCAGAAGCTCATCATCCATCATGGAGGTGGCCACACAACACGTCTCCCCTCTAACACTGCCTACGTAAGTGTGATCTCTGTTCCATTTTAGGAACCATGGGCCTTTTTTCAGTGGCTGATTTTAGAAAACTTACTGCTCTGACTCCTCCAAAGACGCCAACCCAATTTGTGCAATAGGCACACTCCTCCCGCATGAGCAACAAAAGGATTTGTTTCTGTTATAGTTCCCAGTTAGGTTGATTTTGCACGAGTTCTGAGACTGACAAATATCCATTTCTTCATCAAGTTCGAACTTAATAGTCGCACTCTGACTTTCTATTCTAAGAAGCAGTCACTGTAGAAAATACTGAAATGGTCGATACCAGCTGTTAGCTTTAACCACAACATCAAGAAGGTGAACAGTCACTTTGTCCTTTTGCAACACTGTAAAATCTCAATTAACCTTCACTTTTGGGACCACACATTAGTGAAATGCTGAAAAGGGCGGAATAAAGAATAAAAAGAATGAAACAAGTCATTTAGAGGGCTCAAAGTGGTGTAATTTGTTTGTTTGTTGTTGCTTCAGGGCACAAAACAGCTGAGATCATAACGGCCCATGACATAACTTAAAATGGTCAATTACTGCAAGAATCTGAAGTCGACAATACTCAGAGCCTAATCGACTGGAGCATGGGGATAGTTAAAAACAATCACTTCCCCTTTGAGGAAGCTGCCCAAACAGTTGAAAATTAAATTTCCTTCACCATATTACTACGACAAATAAAAAGTAAAATGCGAGCTATAGCTCATGCTGTATCTGCTAAAAGATCTAATAATTCAGGTGGCAAACATACATTAAAACAAAATGATAAATCGGCATATGGTCAGAAAATAGCGCACCGACAAGGTTTGTTGCAGAGTGGTGTAGGGTTTCCACTTAAAATGATAGTGACTGAAATGACAGTGCCTAATATGCAGCCTAGCTAAAAGAATCTCCTCGCACCAAGAGGGGCAAGAGGAAGTCATCCAAGCCATTAGGGGTTTTTAATTTCCCGGAATTTGTTCCCATATAGAAAAGACAACTGTTCATGCCAGAGTGACACAATGTTCCTATGTGTGGCAATACAGAGATCATCTGGAGGCACATAATAGCTAAAAGGCCAATGTAGTCTGACTGCAGACTGGCAGCAGCATTGGCAGCTTCATTGAAAGACACTCTGACAGGACCAGGGACCCATGTGAGCACAACACTTGCTCTATCATCATATATTGGCTTTGCTGTACTACAGGGTGGTACGTGTATAGCACACAGAGATTCTGGAGTGTATTAGGTGACTCTAAACATAATACACAACTGAGGAGCCTGTGTCATCAGATGTACAGGGTGGCCTGACAGAGGACGGAAAGCCAATGACAAAGGAGCATCCGACATCAAGACCAGTCTTAGACTGTTTGTTATGTTTTATGGCACAAAAGCAACTAGGGTCATATGTACCCAGGTCAGAACTGTAGAACACGAAGAAATAGATAGGAGTTAAAAATAACTACACATTAATCCCAATTGACAGAAGAGAATACAGCTAAAAACAGGGACGTGGAGAAAGGTCTATGAAATACGCCATGTAGAAATGGAGGTTCTGAACTAAAGATTAAATGTTCTTCGCCATATTGTTACGATGAATAAAAAGTAAAACGCAGTTGACTGCCGCGTATCGTTTGCTAAAACAGGCAGTAACTCAGACGGCAAGAACAAATGTAAACCTAAGTGGTCACAAAAAGGGCGTTCAGTCAGGAAATGGCAAACCATCAAAAGTTGATGGCAATGAGTACAAAATGGTGCGGGAGCACCACTTAACAAACGGCAATGGCTAAAAAGACAGTGACAGAAATGCTACCTAGCTAAAATGATCTACTCCTGGCGAAGGGGCTAAGAGGAGCTGCTGGGAGAGGCTTAATAACATGGGTCTTGTTCCCATGAACGGAGGGCCAGTGGGGATGCCAAAGTGACACCACCTGCTGACAGCCGGCAACACAGAGATCACTGGAGGGAATGTAAGAACTAGTGGGCAGAGGTATGGGGACTGCAGTCTTGGCAGCAGCATCAGCGGCCTCGCTTCCTGTCAGATCGACATGTCCAGGAACTCGCATAAGCATCACAGTGGGCCCATCAGGAGTGAGCAAGTGACAGCTTTCTTGGATCCGTTGCAACAAGGGATGGACAGGGTACAGCAAATACAGGCTTTGATGGGCACTGAGAGAGTCAGAGTAGATGATGCAATTGAAAAACCTGTGTCACCGGATGTACTGCGTAGCCTGATACAGGGTGAAGAGCTCTACTGTGAATACTGAGCAGTGTTCCGGAAGCCGACAGTGAAAAACTTTGGCGCAAATGACAAACGCACGCCCAACACCATGGTCAGTCCACGAACCATCAGTGTACACAAAGGTGCTGTTGCAAAGTTCTAGACAAAAGTCATGAAACTGAAGGCAATAGGGTGAGGATGAAGTAGTGTCCTTAGGAAAAGAATGAAAGCCAAGGTGAACACCAGCCGCCACAGGAAGCCAACCAAGATGGTGAACAGTTCACATCCATCGCGAAAGTGGCAGGTAGTGTGAAGTTAAGCTGCTGGTGTGAGAGCTGAAAGCGAATTCCGGGAGGTAATAGAACACAGGGACATGCCCCATACTGATGATCACAGGAGTCATTGAAGGAGGTGGCACAGGATGGGTGGCCATGCATGGTAGACAAACGACTGCATGCACATCTACTGAGGAGAAAGTCACGGCGGTAAGACAGTGGTAGTTCGCCAGCTTCATACAGACTCTCAACTGGACTAGCGTAAAAGATGCCAGTGGCCAAAGGGTTGCCACGATGGTGGATAGTATTGAGATGGCTTAAGAGGGACAGATGTGCAGATGCACAAACGAAACACCCATATTTGAGATTCGATTGTACACAGGACCGGTACAAACAGAAGAGCATGGTTCAAATTGCTCCCCGGGAAGTACTACTGAGGGCACGCAGGACAATGAGGGACTGCATACAGCATACTGCCACGCATGTCAGAATCAGTAAAGATAATCGAGACATCGCTGAAGACACCACTCGGTGAGAAAGGTCCATAAAGAACTGCAATAAATGGCAAATTTGTCAGTGAAAAGGGAGCCAAAGATGCCCAGTGGGAGACAGGCCATTATAGGGTTAGTGGCGATAGCAACGATGACGACACTCAGCGTGGAACCCTGAGGCACACTGTTTTCCTGGATAAAGGTGTCCAACCAGACAGAATCCACACATACAATGAAAACTCGGTCTTTTAAAAATTTCTAAAGGAAACAGAGCATGCAGCCACAGAAGCCCATGTGTAGAGAGTACAGAGGATACCAGTCCTCCTGCAGGTGTCGTAGGCTTTCTCCGACATAAAACTCAGCCACAGTCTGGGATTTCTGCAGAAAACCATGCAGTGGTTAGTGAATTGCGAGACTCGAGCCACCATACCAGATGGACATGAATCATGTGTTCTATCACCTTGCAAACACACCTGGTGAGAGAAATGAGGTGGTAGCTAGAAGGAAGGTGTTTGTCCTTACTGGGTTTAGGTATAGGTATGACAGTGGCTTCACGCCAGCATCTGGGTAATGTGCCTCTTGCCAAGACGCAGTTGTACGTGTGAAGCAGGAAGTGCTTGCCCGCAAGAGAAAGGTGCTGCAACTTCTGAATGTTAACACTGTCTGGCCCTAGGGCAGAGGATTGGGATGAAGCGAGAGCATGATCTAGTTCCCTCATAGTAATGGCGGCATTGTAGCACTGACTATTCTGGGAAGAGAAGGGATCGCTCGAGCCACCTCCGCTTGTTTCTGATGGAGAGAGGCAGGGTGATAGTGGGAGGCGCTCACTCTCCACAAAATGGCAGCCCTAAGTGTTGGAAGTAGCAATAGGGTCCATGATGACATCATCTGCTACTGTCAGGCCAGAAATTGGGGAATGGACCTTGGTCCCAGAGAGCAGTCAGAAGTTGGCCCACATGACGGAAGAGGGAGTGGAATTGTTAAAACAACTAGTAAATGAAATCCAGCTAGCTTTTTTTTTTAATCCCGAAGAACGCAATGATACTGTGCACGCAACCGTTCATAATGAATGCAGTCTGCCATTGTAGGATGATGATTAAAATTGTGGAGAGCATGTCTCCGCGTGTGGATGGTGTCGCAGCATGCCTCAGTCCACCAAAGGACTGTGTCACAGCACGGTACAGACGAAGTGTGAGGAATGGAACATTCTGTGGCAGTAACGATAACATTGTTAAGATATTCTAACTGGTCATTGCAACTGGGAGAATGTTTTTCATCGAAGGTCACCAGGGAATAGTAAAGCCTCCAGTTGACATTATAAAGCTGCCATTTGAGTGTGCACATAAGTGGGGGACAAGTCAGCAATTGGATGGCACATAGGAAATGGTCACCTGAATACACATCAGAGAGAATGGACCATTTGTGATGATAGGCAAGCTGGGCAGTGCACACGGAGAGGTCCAAATGGGAACAGGTATGTGTGGAGTCTGAAAGGAACGTGGGTGCTCCCACGTTAAGGAAGATGAGGTTAAGGTGACTGAGAAGGTCATCCAAGAGGGCACCTCTCTGATAGGTTCTGGGTGAGCCCCAAAGGGAATGGAACACATTAAAGTCACCAAGCAGCAGAAATGTGTGTGGGAATTGCCCAAAAGCTGGAGGAAGTCTGTCCTGGTGACACCGAATGACAAAGGGATGTAAATGGTACAAAGGGAAAAGGTCAAGTGAGGAAGAAAAATGCGGACTGCAGCAGATTGAAGCCAGGAAGTAGGGGAGATGGGTTGACTATCAGCATCATCCCAGATGAGCAGCACAACTCCCCCATGAGATGGAATGCTGTCCTGGGAGGGGGGCAGGTCAAAGTAGACCAGAAAGAAAAGTAAGAGCTAAGAGGGATCGTGAGGTTGCAGTTTTATTTCCTGGAGGCAGAGTACAAGTGGACGCTGCTATTCTAAGAGAAGCCACAAGCCCTCTTTGTTGGATTGAAGGCTGCGAACATTCTACTGGAGGAGAGTCACTTGACCCATCTAGGGAAACTTTTTGCATCCTGTTCTGTAGGTACGACTTAAAACACTCATATGCTATTCCATTTATACCATAGAACTGTAATTTCTGCAACATAATGTCATGATTCACACCTTCAAATACTTTGGACAAGTCACAGAAAATTCAGAAATACGGAAGCGTCCGATCCCGCCCGTCTGATTTGACCCACGACGTCACAAATATGGCAGAAACACCCATAAACCACGATTCCAATATGGCACATATAAAGTCGTTACGTACACATAAGAGGACGAAAATACATCGAAAAACAAACACACACACTTTCCAAAAAAGCCTAATGACACTAATGGGACAAGTGCGGGAAATGGGGTGTTTTTGGGTGGGGGCAAACTAAATATAAACAAATTTAGACACCCATCCCCATACAAAACCACACAAAACGACGGAAAAAACCGACATTGCAAAACTCCCCAAATACCACTAAACACAATATCATCTGGAATCGGACACTTCCCTTGACCTATATAGCTCAACAGCAGCTTCTGATCCCATAAATTAGGATCAAACACTTCCTTTGGCCTATATAGCTAAAAACCATCTCCCGATACCTATACCAACACACACAGCCACACATTGGGATCTAACACTTCCCTTGACCTGTGCAGTGTTAATTTTATCCGTCATATCCATTCCTGAACAAAAACAACAACCGATTAATTTTACTAAAATTACCACACGACGTACAGCGAACAACACTAAATTAACCTTCACACAAAATCGTTAATTCACTGAAATGAATTCCAGTACAAACACAGCCAACACACTAACAATTCTTGATAATGAGCAAAAGCAAACTGAGCCCATTACACCACACAAACGAAAACCCTGAATACACCACCCAAGAGCACAACAAACCACAACACGACAACATCTACAAACACGCCACTCACAAACCAAACTCCGCGCCATCATGACGTCACACACGACAACACCCTTACGTCACGGGTCAAAGCCAACGCATGGGATTGGACGCTTCTGTCGAACCGAAAACTCCTATTGGTGACATTTTACTATTTAAAGACTATTACATGGACAGTGAAATTGTATATTGCTGTCTCAGTGGAACAACATTTTTGAAATCCGAACTGTGATTTACTAAGTATCCCATTAATGTTGAGATGGCTAACCATTCTTGAGTACATTACTTTCTCGAAGATTTTTGAAACTTCTGTAAGCAAGGATACTGGCCGAAATTATTAACATCTGTGGTGTCCACCTTTTTGTAGAGCGGCCTGCCAATGGATTTGAGTTTCTTGTCTACTGGAACAAACACACCACCTCCATTTCCCATTTGCCTATCCTTTCAATACATACTTAAATCTTCCCCAAAAATCTCACTGCTATTAATTTCAGGCTTCAATCACCTATCTGTACTTAATATTTGGGAGCTTCACTGTTTTTCATGAGCGCTTCAAACTAACACTTTGTTGAAGATGCTTCAGCAGTTTTGCATTGGATTTTAAGACTCTCGCCTGTGTGTTTCGACTGACCTGAATTGTCCTCACAGCGCCACATTCAGTGACTAATTCTCCAAACCAAACTGTTACCTGTTAATGTAAATCAGACCTTAAGGCATGCTAGAGATCAGCATGTCATTGCAATTAATATTTCATACTCATTGGCTTTTCCATCTCACAACCAAACTATTGTAATGATCAGTCTGTCTTCACAATCTACAGTCCAAATAATAATACAGTCGAAATAAATAATGTCATGGTTTTGTTCTAGATCTGAGGACATGTTACGTCAGATGCCAAACTACATCATAAGTCAATGTTTGGCATAAACAGGTTCAACTGAGCCAATAAGTCTTGTTACGCTCCTTATTTAACATACACCGGATTTTGATAAATGTAACAATATTAGAGAAGGAAAGTTACTACTCACAATACAGCGGAGATGCTGAGGCGCGATAGGCACAACAAAAATATTCACAAAATTATAGCTTACGGCCATTAAGGCCTTTGTCAGCAATAGACACACATACAGACGCGTGCGCGCGCGCCCGCACATGCACACGCGCACACACACACACACACACACACACACACACACACACACACACACACACACACACACACCTGCAGTCTCAGATAACTGAAACCACAATGGGATCAGCAGCACCAGTGCATGATGGGAGTGGCGACTGGATGGGGGTAAGAAAGAGGCTGGGGGAGGGATAGTATGGTTGGGGTGGCGGACAGTGAAGTACTGCAGTTTAGATGGAGGGCAGGAGAGAAGGTGGGGATGGGGGTGGGGGTTAGTAGTGGAAAGGAGATAAATAAAAAGAAATTAAAAGACATGATGGTTGTGTAGTACTGGAATGGGTACAGGGAGGGGGCTGTATGGTTGATGACATTGACTAATAAAAGTTGAGGCCAGGAGGGATATGGGAACGTAGGATGTATTGCAAGGAAACTTCCCACCTCCCATAGTTTGTCGGTGGCCATGCATGCAGACAGGCAGCTTGTTGGTTGTAATGTAATTACATTCTCTGCCAGGGCTTCGATTACCTCTCATCGTATCCTGAAATGAGAAATGTCCTGCCCACTATCCTTCCCACCCCTCCTACAGTGGTATTCTGCCATCGAGCAACTCTTCACAATATACTCGTCCATCCTTAAACAACCCCTACTCCCAATCCCTTACCTCATGGATCATACCCCTGTAATAGACCTAGATGCAAGACCTGCCCTATACATCCTCCTACCACCACCTATTCCAGTCTGGTCACTGACATCACCTATCCCACCAATGGCAGGGCTACCTGTGAAACCAGTCATGTGATTTAAAAGCTAAGCTGTAACCACTGAGCTGCATTTTATGTAGGCATGACAACCAACAAGCTGTCTGTCCGCATGAATGTCCCCCGACAAACTGTGGCCAAGAAACAAGTGGACCACCCTGTTGCTGAATACACTGCCAAAAATGATATCCCTCATCTCAATGACTGCTTCACAGCCTGTGTCGTATGGATCCTTCCCACCAGCACCAGCTTTCCGGAATTGTGCAGGTGGGAACTTTCCCTGCAATATATCCTACGTTCCCATAACCCTCCTGGCCTCAACCTTCGTTAGTCACTGTCCTCACTCATCCATCCCCCTCCCTGTACCCATTCCAGCACTACACAGCCAGAATTTCACTGCCACACCCAGTCTTTTAATTTCTTTTTATTTCTCTCCTTTCCACTACTTACACTCCGCCCCCTCCCCACCCTCACTCATGCCCTTCGTCTAAACTGCAGCACTTCACTGTCCATCACCCCCACCATACTATCCCTCCCCCTCCCCGCCCCAGCCGCCTCCTTACCCCCACCCAGCCATCACTCCCATGATGCACTGGTGCTGCTGCTCACGGTGCCGTTTCAGTTACCTGAGACTGCAGACATGGGTGCAAGTCACGTGTGTGTGTGTGTGTGTGTGTGTGTGTGTGTGTGTATACACGTGTGCCTATTGCTGACAAAGACCTTAATGGCCGAAAGCTATACTTGTGTGAATCTTTGTTGTGCTTATCGCGACTCAGCATCTCTGCTATATGGTGAGTAGCAACTTTCCTTCTCTAATATTGTTACATTCCATCCTGGATTTTCCATTGTTGGATTTTGATGAATGGTACACATCCGCCATTTAAATGCTGTCACAGGTCAAAGCAGGGGAGTGATATTGGCAGATTCAATATTTCTCACAAAATTAAGTGGGCCATTAGGATGGAGAAATTATTCCCTATAACAGAGTCCTGCAGTATTGCTAAAGACTGCATTGTAAGAAGCTGCTTGTCACCACAGAAACTGAGCATAGGTACTTAGATGTTAATATAAAGGAGGATTGAAAACGAGATGCATCCCCTTACAGAATGCCAAGTGGAGAGTAGCCCTGTGGAGACAGCAGGCTGCACCTTCCATATTCAGTGGATCCACAACACCTTTGGTTTGTTCTTCAAACTGAGGATCTACCCTTAATGTGGGGAGTGAACTATCTTTTCTGTGATGAAGTCACCTTTTGCCTACCATGGACTAGGAACTACAGCATACACTCTACCACAAAGTGGCTGAACAAAGGACACAAATTCATCAGTTGCTCCAACAATGCTACTGCACATAGGTTTGTTTGACCTTTGCAGTTAGTAACAACTGACAAAATAACAGTCTCAAGTTCTCTCATTCTTGACAGTTTAGTAATAAGGAGCCAAAATCACAAGAAATGATTTACAGGCTGTACTGGTAATCTACATCTACATATTTTGTTTACCAGTGTGAGGTATACAACTGAGGATAGTTGTCATTCTAATTGCATAAGGAATGTGATAAAATGATTGCCTGAATGCATTCTGCAGTTAGTCTCTCTCTTGAGGTCCCCATGACAAATGTGTGTATATTCTTCACTTAATACTGGCTCTTAAAACTCTGTATGTAGGCTTTCATAAAATAACTGGCATTTATCTTCGAGAGTATGCCAGTTCAGATTTTTCAGCATTTCTGTGATGCTCTTATGAGCCAAACAAACCTGTTACCTCGTCCAACCCTTCTGTGTATATGATCAATAAACCCTGTTGGTTCAGCTAATGTTATGAGTTGGACACCCCCTGAAATCATGGTTGCAGTGACAGGCTGATTGGTAGCAAAGTCCAAAGTGTGTGTCAGATTGGAAGGTGACAATCTGGTTGAGTTGTAAAGCAAATGAATGATAAAGCAGAAAATCTGGTTGTGGTCACAAAATGACCAGTAGGGATGCACAAGTGATTTATAAGCAAGCTTCATTTTATGACGACTCCATGTTCCCAGTATGTCACTAAATCCTGCCACCTGCTCGACCTTCGCTTGGTACTACGAAACCATTACATTTCATACGCCTGCAAACTTACACTCAAATATCTGTGCAAGTTAAATGATCACAACTGCATCTCACTGATGTTTTAGTCATAGGATGCTACTTTTCAGCATTCTGTGAAGGGTATATTTTACGTTTCTAAATATTTAAAGCAAGTTGCCAGTGTCTACACTACATTTAAATCTTGACATGATCAGGCAGAATATTTATGCAGCTATTCTAGATAGTACTTCACTGCACAAACTGCATTATCTACAAAAGTGTGTGATAACTGCATTATCTACAAACCTGTGTTACTATTGGCAGGTGATTGTAAAGGCAGAGTGTAGGTAATTGGCCACTGAGATGATAATTGCAAACCAAAATATAATAAATAATAACAAGAAAGCTGCTATGGAAAAACATAACTAGCTCTATTTCTCACCACACTACAAACGTCAACTCATTCGCTCATTTAATTACACATACAAAGCTCAGGTCTTGGGCTACTATGAAGAAAGTACAATAAATATTAAACTTTTTTCCAATTATGCTTGAGCATTTGTCACAATCTTTTGTTTAAAGACACATTTGCGGCTATTTGACAGCAATAAGGACTTGCCTTTACGTTCCTGGCAGAAGACTGGATGTACAGCGCCTCGGGAAATGGAAGCAAGAACGGTGCTGGCAGATTTTCGAGCAACTGCCTGTCGATCAACAATACGTGCTTACCGGTAACTGCTTCACATACGTTGTCTGTTGACGGTGCATAGTGAATATACCACTGCCGCACATTTACTCTTACTTTCAAACATTCTGCGGGTTTCCTTGACGAGAATGACGCCGCAGATACTTTGTAGATACCACTTTTAAGTTCTTGAATAAGTCTGGACAATGTCCTCTTACTTTTGAAGCGCGTTGAATCCGGGGCGAAAAGAACATACTTTGTGTCAATTTGTAGCAAAGGGTTTCTTCCACCAAATTTGTCAGTTAATCTTAGTTCCAAATCCAGCAACTTTACTTTCGAAGAGAGATTGAAGTGCCGGAAATCGAAGGGTGGATAAGGAAGAACGTCGCTAATGACAACCACCTTGAGATTTGGAAAAAGATGTAGAAACGATTCAACAGTTCCAACAACATCGTTGTCAAAATTTTCGAATCTTCGTATTACTAAAGTGACAATACTATCGTCTGAAAATATATTGGTAGACTTTGGAGGAAGATCAGTTTTTTGATTAAAATCATAAAGTCCTCTGTCAAGCGTTGATAATAATTTCCATATACAAAATAGCACTATTACGTTCAAGATCACTACAAAAAAAGTCACAATTCTAGCTAATTTCATTCGCATAATCCCGTCGCTTGAGGGGGCATATACAACTTTGTTGACTACATCTTACTTCAGCGTACTGTCATATCACCAAAGACTATCACATCCAATACCATTCTGGATAACAAATGACAAATGCAAATTACGAGGTACTTCATCCTTTTCGAGTAATGAATTAAGAAGAAAATTTGAATTTCTAGAGAACGAGGCGCATCTGTTACGTACACTTTGTAAGACAAAAGTAGGAAGAGAGAGTTTGCTTGTATCCATTATCACAGTTGACATGGACACCAGGAAAACATGCAGAGGTTAGCCAAATTCTGCCAGGAGCTTCGTTTTAGAAAAATGCTTTATAGAAAAATGAGGTGACAGAGCTGCTACTTGTCTTTAAATTGCATACGAGACTGTAAGACACATTGTATGTAGGGTTCAGTAAAAGCAAAATCATTTCATAGTTTGGTGTAACTGATGAGAAGTACAAGCAAACTTTTTCTATTAGAATAACTTTTTGGGTTATTTTGTATCAGTAATCGAAGTTAGGTTCACGATGACATGTTAAAAAGTAAATGGCGTTAGTTTTCTAACAATATTTAACGAGATCCATTAATGCCAAATCGTGAAATTGGACGTCTACTAGCGCCAATGGCGTCAAAGATAATGAACACCGAGAAATAACTACTCAAAAGAGTTAACTTTTAAACCAAGCTTCGCAGTAGATTCACAAATACATCGAAAATCACACACATTTTATTGTGGAAAGAACAATATGTGAATCCCTCAAAAACAATTGTGGCAGAATCTTGTAGGAAGACCTTAGAAAACCCGAAGAAATTGTAGTCTTGTGTAAAGGCTGTAAGTGGCACGCAAGTTAAGCGTCTAGAATCTCATTTATAACGTAGAAACCAGGATTGAGGCTAGCAAAGTAAAATCAGAAATGCATTTCAGATGTTGTCTTTCAAAGTCCAGGACTGAGCCACATATTAATCGTCACACCTCTGCAAACGCGATTGCTATAAATAACTGAAATTGCTAAAATTGAGGGAAAAGGCTCAGAACTCAATGGAATCCCAATCAGATTCAGTAAAAAATTGGGACCTGAGTTAGAACTTCTTTTAACTGTAATGTATCATAGATTTCTTGAACAAAAATTTGTGGCTACTGGTTGGAAGAAGGCCAACGGCCTTGCCGCAGTGGTAACACCGGTTCCTGTCAGATCACTGAAGTTAAGTGCTGTCGGGCTGGGGCTAGCACTTGGATGGGTGACCATCTGGTCTGCTGAGCAGTGTTGGCAGGTGGGGTGCGCTCAGGCCTTGTGAGACAAATTGATGAGCTACTTGATTGAGAAGTAGTGGCTCCTGTCTCGGAAACTGAGATACGGCCATGAGAGCAGTGTGCTGACCACATGCTCCCCCGCCAAATCTGCATCCAGTGACGCCTGTGGGCTGAGGATGACACGGCAGCTGGATGGTACCGTTGGGCATTCCAAAGCCTGTCCAGACGGAGTTTAGTTTAGTTTTAGTGGTTGGAAGAAAGCACAGGTCACACCCATCTACAGAAGAGTAGCTAAGTGATACAGAAAATTACACTCCAGTGTATTTGACGTTTATACCGCAAAATACTATAACATACTCTAAGCTCCAACATTATGAAGTACCTTGAACAGAAATACTTCTGCAATATTCTGAAAACTTAGGTAATGCAAAACTCAATGTTGCTTTACTCGGATGATATTCTGTAAGGCCATGGATCATGGCAGTCAAGTAGATGCAGTTTTCCTTGACCTCTGAAAATAATATGACTTGTTACCACACAAGTGCTTATTAAATGAAAGTAAAATCTTAAGCAATATCAAATTAAATTTGATAGTCAAATTAGGATTTCTTGTTAGGGATGATGCAACACGTTATCTTGTATGGAAGAGTAGCTGGTGTGCTGAGGCTCTTGCTGTACTTTTTTTCTCCACAAATGATCAGTTATCTCCAATGAAGTACTACCTGAAACAGTCTGTACAACTTTCCATCCAGTGCTTGGTAAGACTTCAAAGGGGTACAGAGATTGGCATCTCACTTTAAATAGTTAGAAAGCTAAAATTGTGCACCATACATAATGCAAATATCAATACAGTACATATCAACTCATACAAGTACATGTGTGTTACTAGTTGTGGGGCTATGAAATGGAACAATTTCATTGTGTCAGTTGTAGATAAGGTAAATGGCAGACTTCAGTTCAATTGTAGGATACTGAAAAAATACAATCAGTCTATAAATAAGATGACTTACAAAACACTTGTGCACCACATACAGAGTTTTGCTCATGAGGGTGGGACTCCTGCAAAATAAGACGGAGAATATTAAACATAGTCATATAAAAATGGGTGACATGAATGCTCACAGGTATGTTTGTCTCACAGAAGAACATCATGGAAATGCTGAAAAACCTAAACTGGCAGCCACTTAAAGATAAATGTCATGTATCCTGTGACAGCTAACATATAATCTTTGAAGTACCTTATTAGGTGGTGATTTTGAAATGCACTAAAGCCTTCTACACATTGCTGTCATAGGGACCACTAAAAAAAGATTAACTACATCATACACAGAGACATTTAACCAGCCATTATTCTATACTTCATATGTGAAAGTAAGGAGAAAAAACCTTTATATGTGGTACTATGGGAAGTTCTATCATCCATGCATTTCACAGTGATCTGATGTGTATGGTTGTAGATGTAGAACTGGACGTCAGAGTGCTGTAGCATTTCCACACAAACACAAACATATCAGGAATCCTTTTATGGAGGTAAAGGAACTGATAAGAAAGTACCCATTTAGTATGTGGTTGAAGTTAATTTTACACATTAGTGGGTAAGTGGTTAAACCTTTTTATAACAGCATGCAGCACTACTTTCGGGGCTACATTAAAGCTAGGCAAAATATAGAGTATTTCATTCACAGCCTACCTTTATATTTTCAAACAGTATTGACAGTGGACAGCAAATGTCATAAAGTAGTAAGTTTACTGTGAAAGTATCAGTCTGCTCACAAAGGTTTCTAGAGTGAATACCACAAGTGATCTATACTAAATATGTCTGTGTGACAAATTCTGTCTTCCTAATTGAAGGACTGCCCCAGGTTACATTACTACGAGTCATTATTGAGAGAAAATAGGAACTCCCTCCCTCCCTCTCTCTAGCTACATTTGCCAACTGAATACATTGTGCTGGGACTGCATTTCAACATATGGACTGAAGTGAGAGGTTGTACTAGGTGGGGTGGGTAGAGGGAGAAAGAGGCATGAAGGGGGAGGAGGGGCATCTAGGGGCTTGGAAAGAGGCTGCAGGTGTGTGGGATAAGAATTTAGGAGGGAAGGGCAGCAGATGCATGTGCACAGGAGCCTGCGAGTTCATGCGGCACATGATACTGATGACGTAGAGACATGTATTGTGAGGTAGTGATTGGGCTTGTAGCAACAGAACCTCCAGGCAAATTGAGAATACATCAGGGTCTGCAACAGATGAACCTTTGCCACACAATGAGAGATGCAAACACAACATCCAAACAAAACTGCAAGTGTGACATAAATAAACCAGAACCAAACACACACATCAAAAATAGTTTTGCATCATTCCGGTCCCCAGAACTCCTGAAGATAGACATTGACTGTGGATATTGTATCACAGACACAGTCCCTTTGACTGTTCGTAGATGTCACTACACCTGCCAAAAGATGTAAACAACCATGCATTAGCAGCACCTATTAGATGGAGGGGGTCCGACAGCCAATCAGTTCCAGTAATTCCACCAGAAAGGAGGTACACAGCTTGTGTTGTGTGTAGTTCAACCATGCCTAGACGGTCAATACCAAGGTTTGATCGCATCCTCATTGTTACTTTGTGCCAGGAAGGGCTCTCAACAAGGTAAGTGTCCAGGGTTCTCAGAGTGAACCAGTGATGTTGTTCGGACATGGAGGAAATACAGAGAGACAGGAACTGTCAATGACAACCCTCACTCAGGCCGCCCAAGGACTACTACTGCAATGGATGACCGCTACCTATGGAATATGGCTCGGAGGAAGCCTGACAGAAACGCCATCATGTTGAATAATGCTTTTCATGAAGCCACAGGATGTCATGTTACGACTCTAACTGTGCGCAATAGGCTGCTTGATGTGTAACTTCACTCCTAACATCCATGGCGAGGTCCATCTTTGCAACCACAACACCATGCAGCGTGGTACAGATGGGCCCAACAAAATGCCAAATGGACCGCTCAGAAATGGCATCACGTTCTCTTCACGGATGAATGTGGCATATGGCTTCAACCAGACAATCATTGGAGACATGTTTGGAGGCAACCCGATCAGGCTCAACGCCTTAGACACAACATACAGCGAGTGTACAATGTGGAGGTTCCCTGCTGCTTTGGGGTGGCTTTATGTGGGGCCAACGTACACTGCTGGTGGTCATGGAAGGTGCCGTAATGGCTGCACGATACGTGAATACCATCCTCCGACCGATAGTGCAACCATATCAACAGAATATTGGCGAGGCATTCGTCTTCATGGGCAACAATTTGCTCCCACATCGTGCACATCTTGTGAATGACTTCTTTTAGGATAACGACACTGCTCGACTAGAGTGGCTAGCATGCTCTCCAGACATGAACCCTATCAAACATGCCTGAGATAGATTGAAAAGGGCTGTTTATGGACGACGTGACCCACCAACCACTCTGAGGGATCTACGCTGAATCGCCATTGAGGAGTGGGACAATCTGGACCAACAGTGCCTTGGTGAACTTGTGGATAGTATGCCACAATGAATACAGGCATGCATCAGTGCAAGAGAACATGCTACTGGGTATTAGAGGTACCGGTGTGTACAGAAATCTGGACCACCACCTCTGCAGGTCTCTCTGCATGGTGGCACAACATGCAATGTGTGGTTTTCATGAGCAATAAAAAAAGGGCAGAAATGATGTTTATGTTGATCTGTATTCCAATTTTCTGTCAGGTTCTGATACTCTCAGGACTAAGGTTCTGCAAAACTTTTTTTGAAGTGTGTAAATGAAGATTCAGAAAGCAGCATCAGGCTAAATAGACTGGAGGTTTCAATAATTCTTGAGATTTTCAACATACATTGCGCACCCAAAAGGAGGCACAGATTTTTTTTTTCAATACCACATTTTGTTTGAGTGTAACAATCTCCCTACAAATATTACAGGCCTTCACAAGTTACTTAGGCAAGTCTTTTCACACTGGAATGAAGTCTTTGATTGTGAACAGACATACAAAGATTTTCCAAAGGCCCATAGATTAGTCTATTTCAACTCCATCCTACCTTCACCTAATTGCTATGTCCACACAAGTCATGTTTAGCAGCATTAGATTCCTACACACCAGCACTATGCACTGCACAATGGAAATGAGTGAGCTGTGAAAGATCATAAAGGAACTGTGTGCCAATGTCGCGTCAGTCCAGGAACCATACACGGGGAAGAGGAAATTTCTGCACTTCCCAGCACACATGACCACAATAGTTGGGCACTATATGCCAAGGCAGCAAACACCATTCTCAGTCATAGATACCTAACCACTAAAGTCACACAAGTATTCAGTGAGGTTGTTGTAACAGTAGAGACATGTACTCCTTAATTCAAGTAGATTATTACTTGCATATATGTGCAGTTCTCCCATGTGATTGATCAATATCTTGACAAATTAAGAGTTGAAGCAATGTACAGTCATGCCTATCACATAATAACATAGCAGAGTGACAGATGGACAAGGTGTAATGCTGCTAAAACTTTATCTAAGAAATGAACATCACTGTGATTAACAAAGAAGGGCAGGCTAGCAAATTTGCAAATAGTAGCAGTGCAGAGACCAATATAGACATTTTACTGGCAAATCGGGGAGCAGCTAATGTCCAGGGGGGTTAAACAACATATGACCTCTATAGACCATAGTGTCATAACCTTCAGTATCAGAGCAGTAACTGTGAGCTCTAGAAATACTGAAGGCAATAAAGAATCAGATGGCTGGGATTTTAATTGGCATGTAGTTATTGCTGAAATAGCTTCTTTCAACCTAGATCATTTACCTGAAAACATAGATCTGGGCTCATGCCTTTACTGAGCTCTTGCAGGGAGAACAAGAAAATCACATTTTGAAGAGGCAATATACAGCTAATCCTAACACACTTTGGAGCAGAAAATTCCATAAAACAAGGAACAATTACCAGCCCTCACTAGGGAGGGATGGAAGAGATAGAAGGCTAAATGTGTACCGGCCTCTGAAACAGACATATAGAAAGGTCTGAGACACTAAAAAGGATCACTGGGAGCACTTTGTGATGGAAGAACTGAAACAAGACTTCAATAGCCACACTTGAACATGGTAAGGCATCAGATCCAGAAGGTCTCTGTTCAAAAGTGATACAGAAAGTAGCTCAACTCATAATGCCATCATTAACAACTCTGTTGAATGAGGTGTTGAGACAGTGCAGGGTACCAGAGACTTGGAAATCTGCACATGCAGTTATCATAAAGAAAGGCCTCAATAAAGATCCTGCTCAGCCAAGGAGATATAGATTTATATGTTTAATAAAGACATTACCAAAAGTTCAGGAGTGACATCTTCAAGAGCACAGGTAGTTCCAGAGTCTCTGCATATATCAGATTGTCTTCCGCAAAGGTAAATCGATAGATGACACCATTAATTAGGCTCTTCAAATTATAGTCAGGGAAAAAAATAAATATTGTCCTGCAATTATGATTGACATCACGGGCACATTCAGTAATATCTGATGGCTTGTGATTTCCAACTGCCCAAGAAGTGTTTTGATACCAAAATACCTTTTCATGAACTACTGTAATGGTCAAACAGTCGAATGGCTTGCTGGTTGGCATAAGGTAATAAAAAAGATCCACAAAGCTCTATATGTCCACCAATATTTTCAGACCTAACAATTGAACTGTTACTGGGTAGAACAGTTGAAGTGAATGTAGCTGTGGCATACGCAGATAACAACTTGGTGATGGTGTCTGGAGGTTCCAGATGCAAGCTTGAAGAATGTGGAGACAACATGCTCTCAAAGATGCAGTGATGGTGCAGGAGAAACAATTTAACAATAGCTACAAATAAAACTACATATATGTTGATTAAGGGCAGTTAGAAAACACCTCAGTTACAAGAAGCACCACATGCAGGTATTTAGGAGTTTTTCTTGATGACAGAAAAAAGTTCTCAGCTCATGTAAGTATGATCTGCCTAAAGGCTGCCAAAATCATGCAAAAAACTGCCAACTTATTCCTGGAGACTGTTAAAATGTACCAAAATGTAACACTGATTGTCATTGTGGGCTTTGCAATAAGTGCTTGGGCACACTGGCTCTGCCTGGTATGACACAGTTTCACCCTAAAACATATGCAGTGAGGGTTCTCCTAAGGATGATGGGACCATACAGTACTACATTAGCAATGGCTCTTCTAGTCATTCTGGGAATATGTCCTGCAGACATCACAATATGATATGTTGCCACAGCATATTGGTTGAAATGACAGCTCCTTAAAGTCTTTGAAAGAGCCTTTATGAAGATCTAGAAGTGGAGTGGATCAGGTACCAGTACTGAACAATGTAGTACTCCATATTTTATAAATTTCTCATTTGGATTTGGATTTTACTCCTACAATGCAGGAAGGAAGGAAGATCAGTGTTTAACATTCCATCAACATCGAGGTCATTAGAGCTGGAGCACAAGCTCAGATTGTTTCAAAGATGGGGAAGGAAATCGGCCATGTCCTGTCAAAGGAACCATCCCAATATTTGCATTTAGGGAAATCACAGAAAACATAAAATCTGGACAGCTGTATGTAGATTTGAACCACTGTCCTCTGGACTGTGAGTCCAGTGTGCTAACCACTGTGCCACTTCACTCCGTTTTTCCTCCTATGATGTAGTTTGTCTGTCTGACTATTAACTTCATATTATGAATATTAGCTTCCATACATGCAAACATTTTAGTTCGCATAGTACATTTGTATGATCCAAACAGTGAGAACATACTGCAGCATCTCAGACTATGCCAACATAATTTTTATTGGATGAGTCTTGTAGGGGTTCATTCTACAAAAGCCAAACTAAGAGGCAGTTAATAAGTTCTTTTCTGAAAAATTTATCAGTACTTTGCTGTAAGCAGTATTTTCAAAATCTTCTGAAACATCTGTACAAATAGTGAAGTGTGTCTGTAGTTAGCGGTGAATCCTCTGAGGTGGAAAACATAGCTGTGCCTGTGTGACAACATAGCTTCCTAAATTTATATATTTTATTGCCTATCCAGTGGCATTTGTAGTTTTGAGCAACCATTCACTGAAATTGGAAGGGCACTGAAGTAATCAAGATGAAAATTCTGATAGGCACTCCCTATTAACAGTCTATTAGCAGTGAATAAGTGCTAATTTCAGTTGGGGCAAATGGCAGCAGGAAAGGCCACAGTTTGAATGTTGATTTTATATAAATCAGCGGTTCTTGAGCAACTTATATGACTGAAATATGCTGTGATTTTATGAATACTGTTGTATGTTTAAATTTTAAAAGATATTTTTTAAAGAAAAAACTAATAAAGGTAGCTCAAGGGTAGTCCTTTTAAATGAGAACAAGATTTTAACATTATTCTACACCATCACAATAAAAATAATACTGTTATGCTTTTAAGTTAATAATTGTTGTGGTCTCCATAGGTATCATGCTTTGTCTAAAAATGTACTTATGCTCTATAAGTTTTTTCTAAGAACTGTGGGGATTGGGGTTATGATTCTGTTACACAGTATTTTTCTTTGTGATCTGAATCAACTATTTGTCATGCTATGTTGTCTGCATTTGAGCAACATGGTCAGATAAACCATTCATACAATTTGATAGGCCTAGCTGGGTGATGGATCTACCTTCTTCAGTGTAGATGCACAAACATGTCCAACCTCGTGTGGGAATCTCGGAAGATTGAATATGGAGGAAATGGACAGGGGCTGCAGATAGGTGGCGCTCGATGGGAGTGTGGATCAGCCTTGAGGTGAGCTGAGATAGTCCATGCAGTTGTGATAACACTGTGTCCCGGATGGCACAGTGGTTACTGCACCTGCCTAGTAATCAGAAGATCCTGGGTTCTAATCCCAGTCTCGTACACATTTTAACTTATGGCTGCTGATTCCATGTAATGTCCCAGAGCACCTGTCAGCAAAGATCCCTCCCCTCTCCTCTTCTTTCTTCCCCTCTCCACCTTAAATTTACATTTATTATTGCTTTTTATATTTATTATTATTTTTCATATTTTATTACAAATTTTGTTGATTCCAATAGCATTAGAGTTGCCAGAATATGGAACAAGTCAATGTTTTACACAATATTTACAATCAAGAATTTTTTTAATAAAATATACTTTAGTGGATACCATATGGTAGACGCATGATAACACTCCTATCGTAGATACTGTTGTTTTTGCTAATTGCACATAGCAAGAAGACTGATGCATTATGAAATTATCTGACCTCTGATTCCCAGTTAGCTGGAACACTTAGTTTCACATGCTAATTTACTGTTGTCCTTACTGTAGCCAGCAAAGGACTCCGTTTTGACTAACAGGGATTTCTGATAGCTAAAAAAGAGCATTTATAGGAAGCGACAGGGGAATTCTGCAGATCAGAAGACAAACTGATATGGTAAAAATTTAAATACATATTTTTCCAGAAACACAATGAAATGCGAGGAAGCATGTTACAATATAAAAGCAATTACTCCACCAATAATTAAATCAAACCTGACATGAAAAAAATGTGCCTGCTGGTCAAAGCAAGTAAAACAAATAACTGAAACATAAATGAACATCTGAATAACTTACCCAGTTCCCATTTAGAGAGAGAGAGAGAGTGCACTGAGAGTTCAAGTAAAATAATTAATAACCAATAGAATTGAGATAACTTAACTCTAGGTGGGGGCAGCACAAATTACCTGTAGTGAAAGCATGATTAATTTTATACGGCCTACTGATCAGAACAATAATCATTGCATCACTATGAACTCACAGCCAAAATACTTGTGGCTCTATTACTGATCAGAGCTGCACAAATATGAGCTGTGCAGTCCATGGCTGCTACCAAGAAAAGACATTAAAATGGTGGCAACATCCATGTTAGTGACAACAGCAACCTACTTCAGATCAACTAGTGACTTATGTCAATCGATTCATGATTTTATGGACAGTCCAAATCTGTGAATGAAAATGTAAATTACATTTTATTTAATCACTCTTTCTTTGTCAGAAAGATGGCCAAAATTGCTATCATTTCTCCTGCACACCATGCGGTAGGTTAGAGAAAGGTCTCACCTTTACCATGCCGGCACAAGGAATTCTGAATGGACAGACAGATCTTATTACGGGTACAGAATCCTTGATTACAGTGTGGAAATGCTGTAACAAATATGTCTGAAAGGCCATGTATGGAACCATGGTTTTGGGGGTCTTGATGCTTAGTTCCTATTTGAGCTATGAACACGAATAAAAAGTTTTTGGTGCAGCCCAAACCAGTGGCCATTTGTATAGCCTTTCAAACATCCATCTTATTGTAGCTTTCTTACAGTATTTTAAGCAGGGTTTGAATGACAGACCAGAGCTGGCAGCCAGGCAAATTGTGCAAATTGATTAATTCCTTTTGCAAGAGATTTTGATTGGTCTGAAATTAATGCTCAGCTAATGGCACCATTTGTACATGCACCGTTCAGATTCTATGTCCAAACACAGTACCTTTGTTCAGATTTTATGTGCAAAAACAGTTACTCTTAAATAACTCTGTAGTGGAGGGCGAATGATGGTTCAAAATTGGTCTTACAGTGTACCAGACCTAGGACCAAGACAAGTTTTAATTATTTGAAAATCATGCTTTGTTTGGATTTCACATGTAAGAAAACACATTTTTTTGGAGGGCTTTGAAGTCCACTACTTCTGTACTTTAAATTGTGTGAATTGGTTCTAACTTTGCATGAAGGTAGATAAATGGATAAAGTCAAAACAATTTTTTTTCATCCAATAATCTTTATTTGTTGTTGAGATATGATGGTTTAAAGTCAAGCTAAATGTAATACATAAAATTCATTATTACATAAATTGAATGCATGGAAGAAGTTTAAAGCAAATCACATAAATAAGAAATGCCTTCTTAAGATAAAATTGAAAACTCACTTTCAAAAATCTGCTTCATTCTGATTTTACATACAAAAACATTTTTCATGAGGGTTTTTTTTTTTAATGAAAGTCCCTTCTGTGTTTCAAACTTGTGCAAATCAGTTCAAATTTTGTAGGAAGGTTGACAAATACATGCAGTTAATGGGCATCTTGTTGTTATGTGAAAGCTTTATCTCTTGCCATGATGTAAGCAACATGGTTTGAAAGACAATAAAGAAACCTATACCAGATCAGTCATCACCTGGTTTTAGGGGTGTAAACAAGAGAAACTAGCTTTTTGACTGATGTGGCAGCTTCAAAGAGATTTAAATCAAAACATCTTGACATATTCATGCCTTTTTCTGAGTTAACCCCAGTTCTCCGTCACACTGAGCTCTCTTAGGCCCACTCCTGTTACATGTGCGGTGAGGGGTGTAAGGATATAAGAACACAAATTTATGTGCTTATAGAGAGTAGGACACATTTGCTATAGGAAGTATTTGAGAATGGGGGTGCATCTATAGTAGGAAGTATTGGAGAGAGGATGTATGCATCCTAAACTTTAATGACACTTTGTGTAATAGTACACAACATGACAAATGCCATGTTGGATGACATGATTGCATGCGTTTTGTTATACAACATGAAATCATTTATCATGCTATTTTACTTGACATGATACATTAAATTACATGACATGAGTGCTAATGCTAACCAGTTAAAAAGTTTTCATTTAAATATCTGAAGTTGGTAGATAAATTGAAAAGCTAGTTCCCTTCTTTTACATCCCTAACTCTGCCCAGGACATATTCACATTTTTTTGTGCTACAATAAGAGCATTTTTGATTCTGGGGTAATCAGTATGGGTAACAATAATAGAATAAAATTATGAAGAAAAATTGCAGACATTCTCTGAAAACTCATATCAACTCTGAAAGTATTTAAAACAATATTCTCAATTTCTCAATATGACAATAAAATCATTCTTATCAACTAATCTAGTTATATCTTAGAAATTGGGTTGCTATTGTGTGGATTTATCCACAGACCTTAGATACAATTTTTATTTCTAATATAATACCATTATATGAAACAAATTTGTTTTTCAGTGAGTAGTTTGTTTTTGCGAGCCTACTATCAGAACTTGGGATGACTGTGTCATCCCGAAGGGCCTTAAAAGAATAATTCCATGGCACTTTTTCTTAGAGCCATTTTCTTCACTTGTCTTGCATACTTTTCTCCTTTCACTCTACTAATATTAGATTCAGTAAGCCACATTGGCTGTCACCAAAAACCATACATTACACTAATACTGGTCCTACCTGGCATGCTTTCCTTTCCCCAACCCCTGCCCTGACACTTTTACTTACGGTCAATGGACTGTGGACAGTGAACGTCACTGGATGTGTTGTCCTCTCAAACTGGGAGGGGGGAGTGTGGTGTAAACTGCTTCCCTGGTGGCCCTCATATCATGTGGCCCACTTTCCACTGAGTTTGCTGAAAAGGTTCTAGGCATTTCAGTTTAATGTTTACCTGGAACTCTGAGGAATTCCCATTTAGACAGCTGTCAGTGCTTGGGCATTGTAGTAGCATAGAGCTACGGGTAGTCACTACCACGAGTTTATACAACTCTTTTAACTCTTGGTACGAAATGCTGGTGGCTAACAACTATGTTGGCTTAATTGTGAGACAACATTTTTCAGGCCCCAGCATTTCAGGTACACACATCTTAAGATTCAAGCATAAAACTTGAAACTGCTATCCTAAGACTAAACATAAACCAATAAAATGAAACTGTTACTATGCTTTCTTAGTGACACCATTTTTTGGATCTAGAGGGCCTGACTCCAGTGACTTTTGTGTACAATGACAGCAGTAAAGTCAACATTTTTGTTTTGTTTTTATCTTTGAGCTCCACTTTATGTTTAAAACAATACAAATCAAATTAATTAACTAATTGTTCCTTGAAATTCTCACTTTTTCTTTCCTCCTTACAATGTTAGGGAAGTCTCATCCCTTAACTTCTATCTGAGAAGTGTTTATCCAAGAAAATAGGTCCAGGTTGAATAAGTGGCCTTTTCTTGGTATTCCTTTTGTTTTCCAGCACCAAACATTGATGCACTGAACACATAAAAGCAATGTGAATTCTCGGCTGTTCTGTAGCTATGTTTTGTCTTGTGTATCCATCTCATAAAGAACATCACTCACCATTGTATTCACCTTTTGTATTTTGCCCGTATTAACTGATCTCATTGAATGTGCAATGTAATACACCTTGCTGTTCCTCATTTTCCATCAATGTCTCACAGTTTTCATTGCACTGCCAGTGAATGTCTGCATTTTCATAACACAATTCTACATCAATTTGCAGGAATTGCATGTTCTCTCCTCTGCTCTTCTCATGTCCATGTTCTGAGGCATGTGTAGTAAAGTAGATTCATCCCTGAAGAGGCAAATACTGCATCATTGTGTGTTTGTGTTGATCATCTGTATGACCAAGGAAACAATTTTTGGAAACTGTCTATCCTTTGAGGTGAGTTTCAGCACTGTGATTTGACCCATCAATCCAAACCGTCTTCAGTAAGCATTTGTGAGATGGGAGGGTGGTGGGTGGATTTCGGTTCATAGGTTACAACCATTACCTAGGCAACGACTTCCAGAGTGCATCATGTCACAAGAGGGACGTTTCCTACATACATTAATCCTTGTTCCATAGATCATGAATACAACATTTTGTAATGATGTGGAACATGTCACTTTAACATAAGTTTTCTTTACACAAAAATAATTAATTAATTAATTTTTTTACAGTTACTACTTCATATCTTAGAATTCAACTATTGAATAGAAGGAGTTGTCATTCAGAAATTCTTTTAATTTGCTTTTAAATGTTGGTTTGCTATCTGTCAGACTTTTAATACTATTTGGCAAATGACCAAAGATTTTGTGGCAGCATAATTCACCCCTCTCTGTGCCAAAGTGAGATTTAATCCAGAATAGTGAAGATCATCCTTACTCCTAGTGTTGTAGTTATTCACTTTGTTGTTATTTTTGAATTGGAATGGGTTATTAATCAGAAATTTCATAAGTGAATACATGTATTGTGAAGGTACTGTGAATATCCTGAGTTCCTTAAATAAATGTTCGCAAGGTGATCTTGGGTAGGCTCAGCTATTATTCTGATTACACGCTTTTGTGCGATGAATACTTTCTCTCTTAATGATCAATTGCCCCAAAATAAGAAGCCTTTGAAAGCGATGAATGAAAATAGGCACAGTAGGCTAATTTCCTGATATGTTTATCATCAGAATTTGCAATAACCCTAACACCATAAGTAGCTGAACCTAACCATTCAGCAGATCATCAATGTGTTTCTTCCAGTTCAATTTCTCATCAATGACCATACCCAGAAAATTGGAATATTCTGCCTTAGCAACAGACTTCTGTTCATAGTCTTTATTTATCAATGGTGTTATGCCATTTACTGTACAGAATTGTATAAACAGTGTTTTCTCAAAATTTAGTGAGAGTCCATATGCAGAGATCCACTTTATAATTTTCTGAAAGACATTATTTGCAATTTCCTCAGCTGATTCATGCTTATTGGATGTGATTGCTATACTTGTATCATCAGCAAAAAGAACTAGCTTTGCATCTGCATGAATATAGAGAGGCAAGTCGTTAATATATATTGAGAACAATAAGGGACACAAGATTGAAACCTGTGGGACACCATTCTTGATACCTCCCCAGTTAGAGGACTACTGGTTTTTGCAGACTATCTGTACTGCTAATTTAAACCTTCTGCATTATTCCAGTTAAGTATGAATTAAACCATTTGTGCACTGTCCCACTCATACCACAATACTTAAGCTTATCTAGAAGAATGTCATGATTCACACAATGAAAAGCCTTTGAGAGATCACAAGGTATCCCAATGGGTGATGTTCAGTCATTTAATGCATTTACTATTCAATCAGTGAAAGCATATACAGCATTTTTTGTTGAAAAGCCTTTCTGAAAACCAAATTGACATTTTGTTAGTACTTCATTACAAATATGTGATGCTACTCTTGAACACACAACTTTTTCAAGAATTCTGGATAAAGCTGTCAGAAGTGAGATTGGGCGGTAGTTGTTAGCATTACATCTATCCCCTTTTTTGTGCAATGGTTTAACAATAGCGTATTTCAGTCTATCTGGAAAAATGCCCTGTTTCAGTGAGCAACTACATATGTGGCTGAGAATCCTACTTATTTGTTGGGTACAAGCTTTTAGTACTCTGTTGGAAATGCCGTCAATTCCATGTGAGCTTTTACTGTGAATGAATTTATTATTTTCCTGATTTCAGTAGGAGAGGTGGGTTGAATTTCAATTTTATCAAATTGCATAGGTACTGCCTCTTCCATACACTGCCTTTCATTTAGTATTGAATAGCTGGATCCTATTTCCTCTACAACACTTAAGAAATGTTTATTATTGATGGTGGCACCACATATAGACATACTAATCAACGGATCTGCGGAAAATTACGAGTTTTTAAATCCTGTGTGTGTAAAATGTAGTAAGAAGGTGAGAAATGGTGTTAAATTATGCCCATGGTCACAAAAATGGATCCACTGACAATGTTTAAATACTTTAGAAGAAAGAAACATGACTTGTGACTGTGGAAATGTGCACTGTAGTTATTGTGATACATTGTGTTTACAGGAGGAGTAGCGAGAAAACTGTGTGACTGCTTCATTAAAATACGATCTTATGTTAGCCAAACTGTATGTACAGAAGCTTGAAAAAGTGATAGAAGTCAATTCAGAGTGTAGTGAAAGTGTTGTAAATGGGCAAAATGATAACTTCATATGGCCTAAAAAGTTCAATCATGTTAACCATAACGAGAACAACTTCAGTCTCCCAGTAGCAGATAATTTTGAACTCTTAATTTGTGATGAGTCTAGAAGATGTGAAAATAGCGAAAGAAACGAAGTACTTTAACCAATTGCAGAGATTAAAAACCAGTCAAGTAAAAATTCTTGTAATAACAAGCAAGTAAATACCGCTACTATAACTTGCAGGGAATATACATATCATGAGAACATAACAACTGCAAGTAAGAAGAACAAAGAAGGTATTACGTGCTCTCACAGAGTCATGGAAAGGGCCTAGATGGTATCATGTGTAACATGCAAACTATGTTTAAGGTTAATGGAATAGTGTAACCAGGCCCTCCCTTGAGTGAAATTCTAAAAAACACTCTGGAGGTAAAATAGTCCCCCATTCAGATCTTCAGGTGGGGACTACTCAGGAGGATATCATCAGGAGAAAGAAAACTGGTGTCCTACAGATCGGGGTGTGGAATGTCAGATCCCTTAATTGGACAGGTAGGTTAGAAAATTTTAAAAGGGAAAAGTATAGGTTAAAACTAGATATAGAGGGAATTAGTGAAGTTCGGTGGCAGGAGGAACAAGATACAAAATCAAATAGGGGTAATGCAGGAGTAGGTTTAATAATGAATAAAAAAATAGAAGTGCAGATAAGCTACTGTGAACAACATAGTAAATGCATTATAGGAGCCAAGATAGACACAAAGCCCATGCCTATCACAGTAGTACAACTTTATATGCCAACTAGTTCCACAGATGATGAAGAGATTGAAGAAATCTATGATGCGATAAAAGAAATTATTTGGGTAGTTACGGGAGACGAAAATTTAATAGTCATGGGGGATTGGAATTCGATAGTAGGGAAAGGAAGAGAAGGAAAAGCAGTTGGTGAATGTGGACTGGGGGTAAGAAATGCAAGAGGAAGCTGCCTGATAGAATTTTGCACAGAGCATGAGTTAATCACGGCTAACCCTTGGTTTAAGAATCATGAAAGAAGGTTGTATATGTGGATGAGGCCTGAAGACACTGCAAGGTTTCAGAAAGGTTGTACAATGGTAAGACAGAGATTTAGGAACCAGGTTTTAAATTGTAAGGCATTTCCAGGAGCAGATGTGGATTCTGACCACAATCTATTGGTTATGAACTGTAAATTAAAGCTGAAGAAACTGCAAAAAGGTAGGAATTTAAAGAGATGGAATCTGGATAAACTGAAAGAACCACAGCCCGTAGAGAGTTTCAGACAGAGCATTAGAGCATGATTGAAAAGAACATGGGAAATAAATATGATAGAAGAAGAATAGGTACTTTGAGAGATGAAATAGTGAAGGCAGCAGAGGGCTAGTAGAAAACCTTGGGTAATAGAAGAGATACTGAATTTAACTGATGAAAGGAGAAAATATAAAAATGCAGTAAATGAAGCAGGTGAAAAGGAATACAAACATCTCACTGATTTGATGCGGAATTCTTTAGACGTTTAAAGGCTCAATGGAGAAATACTTTTACAAAATGGAGAGAAGCGTGTGGCTAGAGGACAAATGTAAGAATTCAGGAGCATATGTCACGAGGGGTAGGATAGATGTTACCTACAGGAAAATTAAAGAGATCTTTGGTGAAAAGAGAACCACCTGTATGAATATAAAGAGCCTAGATGGAAAACCAATCCTAAGCAAAAAAGGGAAAGCAGGAAGGTGGAAGGAGTGTATGGGGGGGGTCTATACAAGGGCAATGTACTTGAGGGCAATGTTATGGAAATGGAAGAGGACGTAGATGAAGATGAAATGGAAGATATGATTATGCATTAAGGTTTTTGACAGAGCACTGAAAGACCTAGTATTTCAATCTTTGATGAGTCAAACCTCTCTGATGATCCACAGAGCAAGAATGTTTTGATCAAATGTGACTGCAAATATCTTGAGAGGGTAATGGCACATTCCAAAACTGGATATTCAGTCATGTTTTATGGTACAGCTTCTGGTGTTTTGCTGCTGCTTGCATCACACACAAAGCTGAGAATGTGTGGAGTACCTGAGTATCTAGTGCCACAATGGACCTCAAGAACCCGTTACAATAACACAAAAAGTGGGTGGTTTGATGTACGAACTTCTCAAGATGGGTTTTTTACTATTTATTATCTCATGCTAAACAACTGATTGGTCCAAAGGTGATTGTTTGAGAAAATCTGTACAGCCTTTTTTAAACTGAGGTTGTCCAAGCTGCTTAAGACAATAATATTAGGTTTATCTGCCTGCCACCTAACTGCACTGATTTGATGTGGAATTCTTTAGACGTTTAAAGGCCCAATGGAGAAATAATTTTACAAAATGGAAAGAAGCGTGTGGGACAAACAGCAATCTGAAACTTCCTGGCAGCTTAAAACTGTGTGCCGGACTGAGACTCAAACTCGGGACCTTTGAATATCGCAGGCAAGTGCTCTACATCTGAGCTACCCAAGCACAGCTCATGGCCTGTCCTCACACCTTTACTTCTGCCAGTACCTCATCTCTTACCTTCAAAACTCCGCTGAGAGTGAAAATCTCATTCTGGAAACATCCCCCAGGCTGTGGCAAACTTGTGTCTCCACAATATCCTTTCTTCAAAGAGTGCTAGTTCTGCAAGTATTGAAGGACAGCTTCTGTCAAGTTCAGAAGGTAGGAGACAAGGTGCTGGTGGAAGTAAACCTGTGAGGATGGGGCATGAGCTGTGCTTGGGTAGCTCAGATGGCAGACCACTTGCCTGCAAAAGGCAATGGTCCTGAATTTGAGTCTCGGTCTGGCACACAGTTTTAATCTGCCAGGAAGAGTCATATCAGCGCACATTCCACTGCAGAGTGAATATCTCATTCTGAAAGAGCAATCTATCAAAAGATATGTTTCCTTCCCTATTGAAATACGCATGGAATTGATCCCACTTCTGCTGCCAACTTGATAATTGGATTCAGGGCTGCTGGCATCGACCCCTGAATAAGCATGAAGTGCCAAAGAAACTTCCTGAATGCCAAGTCAATACTGATCTGGAAGAATTTTCAATGAAGTTGAATGAATCTATGTTGGTGATGATATAGAATCAGAGGAAGAAATTGACATCTGACTATAGGACAAAATTAGCAGTCCAGGCTGATAAAAGCATTTGTGTAGAGGATTTCTATGAATTGGCACAACCTTCCACAAGTCAAGATGAGCAAGTTGCAACAAGTCAAGATGAGTTAATTGCAAGTCAGAAGGAAAGGGTCACCACTTAAACAGCTGCTGTTGTCCCATCTTTCTGAAGAAATAAAAAGAAGAAACAAACATAAATTTCAGAGTCAAGTGATGATGAGTTGAATAATGACAAACTGCTCAAAAACCTAAGTGGAAGTGATGATAATGAAGAAGGGCATGGTACTTGAAAAGTATGAAGCTGAACGACAAGCTCACAAGGTTTCAGATGCTGCAAGTTACACTGGTGTGCTTCAAGGGAAATATGTTCTACTGATGGAAATGGAAATGAGTGTTTGGCATCATTGGCCGGTATGCCCCTTACAGGACAGGTCCGGCCGCCTTGGTGCAGGTCTTATTACATTCGATGCCACATTGGGCAACCTGTGTGCCGGATGGGGATGAAATGATGATGAAGACAACACAACACAGAGTCCCTCAGCGGAGAAAATCTCCGACCCAAACAGAAATCGAACCCGGGCCCATAGGACGGCAATCAGTCACGCTGACCAGTCAGCTATCGGGGCAGACTGTTCTACTGATGTTTCCTACAAAGAAAACTGTAAAATATTATGTTGGAAAACTTATTAGTAATGATGAAATAACATTTCTGATGATATGGAATTCTAGGCTGGATACAAATGAAGTTTATTTTACAGGTGAATGCTCCTGATGCGTCCGGTTAAGTGAAAAATGATGTTTGTAAAATTATGCTTGAAACCAAGTTAGATTGTAAGGAAGGCTTCATTTGGGATTATATTTAATTGCTCTGACATCTAGAATGAACACTAATTCCCAGTGACTTCACTTTCTGTAGAGTGTTTACAAATGTATATCTTTAAAATGTTGGGAAAGACAGAATGGCACTTACTGTAAAGATGACACATTAATTTTCAGTCAGGCACAATCAAAAGACACTTACACATAATCTTTTTGTCACAGCCTTCATCAGAACAGGGAAAAGAATCACACCATTCAATCGCACAAGCAAGCACATCTCATGCCCTCCGGCAACTTGGACCAGAATGCAACTTTCATATGGAATGGAAGTAGAAACCTGGAGGGGGTGGGGAAGGGGAAGGGATCATTGACTCTCCATCAGCATCACCCACCCATCGTCACTCCTTTATCTCCTGGATCCCTACTCATGATGTTGATGCCATCTCCCAATACACAAGCATCCCTCATGGTCATGGTCTTACTGCTATTGATCACTACCTTTGCCAGTATCGTTTAGGCTCCAGACCACTACCTCATTCCTCATACTAATTTTATCCTAACTCATAACTACTTCTTCTTTAAAGGGAAGGTATACAAACAGATACACTGTGTAGCCATGGACACCTGCATGGCCTGCTCCTGTGCCAACCTGTTTATAGGCCATCTAGAGGAGGCCTTCCTAGCCTCCCAGGACGTTAAACCCCTAGTCTGGTTCAGGTTAATTGATGACGTCTTCATGATCTGGACTCAGGGCCAAGACACCTGGTCTTCAATCCTTCTCAACCTCAATAGCTTCCCTCCCATCTGCTTCACCTGGTCTGCCTAACAAAGCGTGCCATCTTCCTTGATGTTGACCTCCTCCTCTCTGACGGCTCCATTCACACCTCTGTCCACATAAAACCCATCAGCCACCAACAGTATCTGCATTTTGACAGCTGTCATCCCTTTCACACAAAAAAATCCCTCCCATTCAGCCTAGCCACCCGGGGACAGTGTATCTGCAATAATAAGAACTCCCTTGTCCAATATGGTGAGGGTCCCACCAAAGCCTTCACGGACAGGCACTATCCCCCAGCTCTAGTCTGCAAACAGACTTCCCATGCCATTTACTCTCACATCCCCAATCCTCCCACCATCCCAAAGAACAGCCACATAGGAGTGTCCCCTTCATTACCCAGTACCACCCCGGACTGGAACAAGTGAAACTCATCCTTCGCCAGGGCTTGATTACCTAGCATCGTGCCCTGAAATGAGGGACATCCTATCCAGGACCCATTTCACTCCTCCTACAGTGGTGTTCCATCACCCACCCAACCTCCACAATATCTTAGTCTATCCCTATGCCACCCCCAATCCCAACCCCCTTCCACAGAGACCATACCCCTCAAGAAGATCCAGACGCAAGACCTGCCCAATCCATCCACCTAGCACTTCCTATTCCAGTTCTGTCACAGGTTTATCCAGCGTCATCAGGTACTGACCACCTGTGAAAGCAGCCACGTCATTTACGAGTTTTGCTGTAATCATTGCACAACTTTTGATATTGGTATGACTGACAATTAGCTGTCCACCAGGATGAACAACCACTGCGAAACTGTGGCCCAGAGCAAAGTAAGACTGCCCTGTGGCACAGTATTCAGCTGAACATACCGTGCTTGATTTCAATGGCTCTTTCACTATCTGAGTCATCTGGATCCTCCTGTCCACCACCAGCTTCTCTGAACTGTGAGGATGGGAGTTAGCCTTAAAACACATTTTCTGCTCCCATAATTATCCCTACCTCAATCTATGGTAACATACACCCTCCACCCAAGAGTTCCCACCCCTTCTATCTTATCACCTCCTCCTCACTCTCACCTCTCACTTTCTTTGTTTGTGGTCCTCTGCCAATGCATTCACACATTTTTCCACACTCCTCTCCTTTTTCACCCCATTTTCTCCACCTCCCTGCCCCACAACCTCATGATACTGTGCCTGTTGGCAGTCTTGTCTCTGCACAATCTGCCAGACAGCACCCTTCTCTCCCCCCACCCATACACCACTATCACTTCCCCATCCCCACACCCTGCAAATTGCTGCTTCCATCCATGTGAAAGTTGCGTTCTGGTCCGAGGTGCCATAGTTGGTGCTCAGTGTGATATTCGCTATTTTTGACTTCATTAAAACAGCAAATACGAGTAGTTAATACTTTCAGCCAGAAGGCAAATACTTGTTTATAAATAATGATTAATGTATAATGAGGCGTCGCATGGCGACGGTGGAATTTTCTAAATAATGTAATTCGTCGTCTTTGGGCGGCAATATAAACAGAAAAATACGGATAGATATGCAATCCTTCACTATTTTGTTCGCTGGAGAACAAATGAAGCCTTGAGCCCTAAAGACTTGTACTGTTTTTCTCAAGTAAGACGGACGCAGATTTGTGGCAGTCTGATCTAATTTTTACTAAATGTATAAAAACGTGTTATGTCTAAGTTTGAGTGAAGTGTAAAGAACTGTTATAACTTACCGTGACGATGCACAAGCGACTCAAAGAAGACAATGGCTATATAAAAGAGCGCTCAATGGACATGATACGGACATAAAAATCTACCGTCATTGTAGTACTAAGCTTAAGGTACGATATAGGTTTTAGTTATAATAAATATTTGTTCTGGGAATACTGAATCATTTAGCAGTGCTCATTCCTATTATCTCCTCAGTATTATTTTCATTTTAATTATGCATTTTGCTAATATTACAGACAGAATGCTGAAGATAAGGTGGGTAGATCACGTAACTAATGAGGAGGTATTGAATAGGATTGGGGAGAAGAGAAGTTTGTGGCACAACTTGACTAGAAGAAGGGATCGGTTGGTAGGACATGTTTTGAGGCATCAAGGGATCACAAATTTAGCATTGGAGGGCAGTGTGGAGGGTAAAAATCGTAGAGGGAGACCAAGAGATGAATACACTAAGCAGATTCAGAAGGATGTAGGTTGCAGTAGATACTGGGAGATGAAGAAGCTTGCACAGGATAGAGTAGCATGGAGAGCTGCATCAAACCAGTCTCAGGACTGAAGACCACAACAACAACATACAGACACCAAGATCAGCAGTCCAATGTGCGTGTTACATTGATAAAAAGAAAACTGTTTTATCGTCTTCTTGCATCAGCTTTAATATTGAATTTCCCTTTTGTGTGATGTTACAGTTGTTTTTACGCCCTTAAGAACTTTCTGGTCCCTTAGGAAATTGTTTTGTCATAACAATAACTTCACAACCGGGTATGATCGTATCTACGATCATGAAGTAATTAGAAAGACGATAACGCAATTTCTTATCAATGGCACGCTAGTTGTGACTGCCTCAAGCCACGCGAAACTGCAAGTAAAAACTATTCACATCTCATAATGCAATATTTTATGACAATGGTCAATCCATGATTCTTACGCCAATTGTGATTGATAAAACAGTAAGCTAAATCTCAATTTCCAACTTTCCATTGAATAGCAACATCACTTTTATTTTGTAACATCACATCAGGTATGCATGAGGAATGCTTGCTGTGTGAATGAATGGTGTGTGTTTCACTTTCTTGTTCTGATGAAGGCTGTGGCCTAAAGCTTATGTGTAAGTGTCTTTTACTTGTGCCTGCCTGCAACTTAACATGTCATCTTTATGGTAAGTAGCAATCTGTCTTTTCCTACATTGTTGATATTCCAACTTGGAGTTCCATTGTTTGATTTCGTTTCTTTAAAATGTGATATGTAATTCAATTAGTTTGATTAAAGTCATGCAGATTGTTTCAAAAAGGCCTATTTCGAATAATTTTCTCATTTTATAAGTAGGTTAACACCTTTTGCCATACTAGAAAAATAAACTCATAATCATATTAATAGTTTCAGGTTATTAACCCTGGCAATACGGAGGCATTTTCCATGTTGTGCATTACGATGGGGAGAGGGGGGGGCGGCTTGGGGAGGGTAGAGGGTTACTTTGAGCCCAACCATAAAAAATCTAAAGAAAAAAAATTCTTCAATTGTAGTAGAATTTTATGGACAAGATATTTTTTTAAAGAGGCACAGATGAGTATTCAGGGTCCAGAACATTATAATACCTTTTAACACACTCTTAGCACTATCAATGCATCTTCAATAACATGTACTACCGACCTTATGACCACCACAAAATATGTATAAAAATGTTAATTTTGTCCACTGTTGTTGATTTTTGCTCTCAACATACTTTTTAAAGAGATATAGATGTGTAACTAAGGTCCTGGACTTGGAAATTTGAATAGGGCCTTCACTGAGGAAAGTTGTGACATCTACTACTGAGACTGAAATTTTTGGGGTAAGTTTAACCAAAAAGTTTAAAACATATGTGGAATCTGGTAGAAGACTCCATTAAAAACAATACACATTTTTTTTCAAAATTTTTAAATATAAAGAAACTGGCTGGATTGCAATATTATCAAAAGCAGACACAAAATACCCACCTATCCCCTTCATATTGTGTGGGTTACAGGAAACTTCTAAATAATAGTCAGGTATTGTTAATAAGTTACTTTCAAAACTATATTTATATACAAAATACCATGCTCTTTCATATGATAGGGGTGGTACTGAACATTAAATGGTATGACTTCCACAGAATAGGTAAATGTTTTCATGTTCAAAGTGATCCCATGGAGAGCACATTAACAGTGAAAAATTAAAAAAAAAAGTGTGGGGGATAAAAATATATAGTTTGCTTTGTCATATTCAGTAACACCTCTTGCAATGTATCAAAACAGTCCTTGTCAATCCCTTGAGAAATTTTGGTTTAATTTACAAAAATTATTGAAGATGTTCAGTGTCACACCCTGTAAAGTAATCATTATTTAATAATATATGCTCTTTATGTGTCAAACAACAGGCTTCCCCTGTTTCTCTTATTTCATAAGATAACACAGTAAGAAAGGAATGTAAATTACAGATAACAGAATAGCTGAAGAGGAAGAAACTGCTCCATGGAAAGCTAAATAAGAAGTAATGAAGCAATTAACTCAGAACCTGGCAGTCATCACTCTGCCTAAACTGCAAAGGTAGCAGACTCTCCAGAGGATTTAAATTCTTTTATCACATCTGTATTATATAGCTTTGTGTACCTTACACTTCACTGGAATACTTTCCAACAATTATTATGCATATGATAACCTACTAAAATACAGTGAATACCCGTATAGTGTGCAGCAATGCTGGATTCCCGTGTAAGAAATACCATATTCATCTCTAATCTCCATCATCAATATCTGAAAATCTAAAATGCTGCTGATACTATCCACAATAAAGCCTCAGTAGCTGTGAAATATTTTATTTAGCTTTACACACATATCTTGTTGCTTAAACAATTATCACTTTTAATTCCAACTTTTCTGCTGCTGCACACACAAAAAATAAATACAATATTGCTTACATTATATACATGAAATGAAAAAAGTTAATGCCCAGTTTGCCTCAGATGATTAACTGCAGTAACGAAAACATTCAAATCTCAATAATGAACTTACGA
This sequence comes from Schistocerca cancellata, assembly GCF_023864275.1. Classification (NCBI taxonomy): domain Eukaryota; kingdom Metazoa; phylum Arthropoda; class Insecta; order Orthoptera; family Acrididae; genus Schistocerca; species Schistocerca cancellata. The sequence goes on from NC_064631.1 coordinate 683,425,523, forward strand.
ACTACATCAAAATTCTTTCCATCAGACATAGTTACAAATTGGCAATGCTTCTATATGCACCTATGGGAACAGAAAACGAACAGCAGTATACGGAATAAACTGTCCCCACCAAAATCTGCACGTACATATATTTCGACAATTATCATACATGTGCACACAGTACAAGGTATAAGAACAGACTGAATTAACACGGGGGCTCAGAAGAGCGACCTGAGTCCCAAAGATTAATGTTGTTTATGGTCAAAATGACCTATCGACACCACCCAGCCCCCCCTCCCCTCCCCGGCAGTACAGAGTACCACATGTGAGTCTTGAGGGAAGACCACGTGGGCATTGACGCTGTTGGTGGTCGTACGAGCTGGTAGACACACGACCGGATCCTCCACCCCAACAGGGGTGGGGTGTGGAGACGGAGTGACGGGAGGCAGGTCCACCTCAAAGTCGCTGAGCCAGCAAGGACAGACAATGTGGTGGCAGGGCCAGCCCAAAAGCAGGCAGGTTGAATGGCGGATGGGGAGGGGGGGGAGGGGGGTGTAGGTGTGGCAAGCCTGGATGCTAATTGAGCTGTCTGGTGAGATGAAGGTGCGAATTGTCGTTGGGTCACCCTCACGAGGGAGGGTGAGACTATGCACAACACTGATGTTTTACTGGTCATTGGGTGGTGGGGCCACGGTGTCTGTCAGTAGAATGAGAACTCACTCATCAAGAGTGACAATTGGAATGTCGTCCATGTGGAGTGGGGGTATGTTGCAGAGCAGGATGACTACAGGAGTGGATGTCTCCGTAATCGATGAGGTAGCAGCGAAACCCACACATGGGTTGGAGGGTGACATGTCTGAGAAACCCGCGAAAGGCAATGGGGAGGCGTTGGGTGAACAAAACAGCATGGTGGCCTGAGGAGAAACATTGTCGGACTCCACAGCGGGAGGGATACTGGCAGGAGAGTCATTAGGAGAATCAGACTGAGCCAGCAGAGGGACGTTGGGGTCCACGAATGCTGGTTTGAGTCAGTGTAATGAAACAGTTTGCAGACTGTCTTTGATGATGATGTCGAAAGTTGTATTGCCCCACTGGAGGACTTTAAAGGGTTTGAGATAAGGTGGTTGCAGAGGTTGTCAGACTGAATCATCTCTCAGCAAGTGCTGAGAGTGATTGGCATGTAAGAGTCCAGTGGGGAGTGGCTGATAGTTGGGTGCAGGCATCCATGTTTGTAGTGGGTGTGCATGCGACTTATGAAATCCAGGGAGGGGAGGGAATTCTTCAGGTACCTGAGTCTGAATGAGTTCCCCTGGTAAGACGGGGTTCTCCCCAAAATCGAATTCTGAGATAGTTCCCTGTAAGTCAGGCTTGAAAGCTGAATGGAGGCTGAGCAGTATCCATGGAAGTGCTTCGGACCAGAGGCAGTTGTGGCACTTGAGCACCATTTTTAGAGTGCGGTACCACTGTTCCACTAACCCATTGCTTTATGGGTAGTAGGCTGTGGTGTGAATTTTCTTTATGCTGCAGATGTTATATAAAATGGTGAACAGGGAAGACTCAAACTGCCAACCCATGTTGGTGGTGATTGTGGTCAGACATGTCAACCTAGCAGTCGATGAGGAGATAAAACCCCACAATCTCGGCAGTGATGTTAGGTAAGGGGACTGCCTCCACCCAGTGGGACATGCAATAAATTGTGGATAGAATGTATCTGTGGCCCTCCAACAGTGGGAGAGGACTGATAAGATAGATATGTACGTGACAAAATCGTCCTGGAGGGACGTCGAACTTGCCCAGTGGTGAGCTGATGTGGCAGCCAATTTAGCTGTGTTGGCAGGGGACGCAGCTGCGTGCCCAGGTCTGACAGTCCTGTTTTATATTTTTCCAAATGAAACGCTCATAGACGAGCCATGTAGGGGTGCGGACTTTGGGGTGAGTGAGGTTATGCAGAGTGTCGAAGGCCTGCCGGCGCAGGGGGGGGGGGGGGGGGGGGGGTGAGAGTAACAGGCGTAAGGTACCAGTAAAAGAGTCGCACCACAACTCATCCACAATCCCAAGGAATTTAGCTTTAGTAAACACAAGGCCAGGTTGGATAAGTCAATCCACACTGGGGCAGAAGTGTTTGACAGCCTCATAGACTGCAAGGAGTTCTCTATTGAAAGTGGAGTATTTCTTCTGAGCTGTTGATAGTTTTTTAGAAAAGAAATGAAGAGGGGAAACCATGTCTGCCTTGTGTTGCTGTAGTACTGCTCCCACTGCGATGTCACTGGCGTCTGTAGTGATAAACAACTCGGCCGAGGGGTCAGGGTGGATAAGTATCACGGCATGAGCTAAAGAAGTTTTTAATGCATCGAAAGCCTCCAGCATAGGTGGATTCCAACGAATGGGTTTGAGTGCTGAAGTCTGTTTACCCAACAGTGACTGTGTCAGTGGGGCCTGCACAGCAGCGGCAGAAGGCAGGTGATGATGGTAGTAATTTATTGTGCCCAGGAAATGTCGGAGTTCTTTGTAAGTACCGGGGGTGGCAGTGAAGTGATGGCGTGCACGCGAGATTTGGGAGGCTGTATTCCATCGGTGGAGACGGTGTAATCCAAGAAGCTGACGGAAGGCTGACGCAGCTGAAATTTTTCTTTGTTGACCTTGACGCTGTTGGGGTTCAAGGTCTGGAGGACCATGGATAATTGATTTTCATGTTCCTCAGCTGACTTGCTGAAAATGAGTGTGTCGTCCAGATATGCGAAGCAAAACTTGAACTGTCGTAACATGGAGTCAATGAAACACTGCCACATTTCCACCGCGTTTTTTTAGGCCGAATGGCATGAAGTCACATTGGAACAAACCTAGTGGTGTGATAATAGCTGTTTCAGGGATGTCATCCGGCACTACAGGAATCTGGTGGTAGGCACGTTTTCAGTCAATACCACTGAAGATTGTAGCACCCGATAACATATGCATGAAATCATTTATGTTAGGCACGGGATAATTGTCCATGACAGTATGAGTGTTTAAATGTCTGTAGTCGCCACACATTTGGAAAGAACCATCATGTTTGAGGACGAGGTGGATCAGTGAAGACCAGTTGCTGTCTGATGGTTACAGCATACCTGCCTCCAAAAGTTTGTTAATTTGCTGCCGGGCTGCGCACAACTTCAAAGGGTTAAGGCGTCTAACCTTGTGCCTTATAGGAGGGCCGACAATGGTAACTATCTTGTGTGTCATTCTGTCAGTGACAGAAGAAACTGAGAACTGCACATGAGACTGATCAATGTCCTGATGCGAAGTTTTTGCATGGGTAGGGCGCGACGAGGCATAGCTGTTAGTACAAGTGGGAAAAGGAAGCACAAAAGTCACATGTCTAGTACGTGAGCACATCGTGTGCTTGTTTGGAGAGGGTGGCTGTGCACACAGTGCGGAGCGGGTCGGAATGCACGCCGACTGTCTGCTGTCAAGCTTGCACTTGGTACCTAGGGGCGACGGCCACTGAGTCGTGTGGCTGGTGCGTGAGACAGGGGGAATGTTTATCAACATGTGTAGCGGCTGCCCACATGGTGGGCGTGGTTGTATCATGCGTGCAACTGTTACTAGAAGCACTGTCTGACACATATGGCAGCAAACATGGTGAGCACATCAGGAATGCAGAGTCTACCAGTCGCAAATCGTCACACGCAATTAATGTTTTTGGACTAACCTGATGAGTGCATGAGCTGTTGTCTGCTGGAGAAACACGATTAGGTGGCGGGACTGTGGACTGCAGATTCTGCAGCGAGGTACGACACACGACTAGCTCATTGTAAGTGTGTGCTATTTGTTGTTTCAGCTCGTCGTTTTCCCAGTGGAGTTGTGCCGCTGAGTTTTATTATGACCGTTGGTTGGTGATGCAGGTCACAATGTCGCCCTCGAGGGTGGAGCACTCACGTACCAACTCTCATATCGCGAGAGAAACAGAATGTGGAACATAAGTGCGGGAGCACAGTATCTGAGTGTTAGTGGGATGGTGTAGCACTGAGCCATGAACTGTGTACAGAAAGAGTTTGTAATGGGACAACAAATCCATAGCGAGAATTGGTTCATCAATGTCAGCAATGTAGAAAGTCCACAGAAAACACAGAGAAGGAGATAGGTGCAACATAACTTTGACAGAGGTGAGGTTTGTAATGTTGATGCATTGACAGCTTGTAGAAGTGACTTTGTCGGTGAAAAGACGGGGGGGAGCCATTGATGTGGGTACGATAGACACGTCAGCACAAGTGTCGACTAGGAAAACGAGCTGTGACAAAGTGTCAGTCATGTACAAACGACCGCTTGGCCGGGCGGATGAGTGGATGTAGTACAATATATGAGGACGCTTGTGAGGTTCCTCGCAGGACTTGGGTCTTTTAGGTCCTGCGGTCGGCATTTGGGTGCTGGCAAGATAATCAGCATTTCTTGGCATTATCGCCGAAAATCTTGTGGTACCAGCAGTACAGATGAGCCGGATGTGGTGGTGGTGGTGACTACGGCAGTGGAGGAGGCTTGTCCTCATCGATTTGTTGTGGCATGTATACCGGCACGTGGTGCGTGGGTGATCCTGGAGTGCTTGACGGTGGAGGGAGCGAGTGGATACTGCCGTGCGATGTAGAAGACATGCCGGCAGAGTAAGCCCTGCCTCTGCGAGCGGACGGCCGGTAAGCAGGAGCAGTTGTGCCAACTAGCGGTGAGTGGTGAGCTGGTTGGTGTTGTCGTAGCAATGAATACAGCTGATCTGCGATGTGGAGACGAGAGCCGATAGATTGGTAGGCAATTTGGCGGACCACACCGCCCACAAAGTGACGTCTGGCATGGTAGGTCCACTCACAAGTAACTGAAGGTGGCACCAGAGTTGTGATGGAGTTCGGTCCCCCAGGTGTTCCTTGCGCAAGATCTTGATGATTCACAAGCTGCGACATCATCGCGAAAAAACACAGTGACCCGTATATGTAATAAGTTACCTTTAATTTCCATCTATGGTCACAATTTTGTTCTGTTTGACAGATTACCGGTTTCGGTCTTTAATGACCATCATCAGATCTTTCATTCACGATTTCTGAATCTGCAGTTGAATCTTTAACTCATAAATTTGTACCACGGGAAATATTCTTTCTACCAAAAGTATACATGTATATATTTCCATCTTCATTTTTAAGGCTTCTCTCCAACTTATTAATCGCGTGTACTGTACATTCAAATTAGATCTTCAAATCTGATTGCAGCACTGCAGATTCAGAAATCGTGAATGAAAGATCTGATGATGGTCATTAAAGACCGAAACCGGTAATCTGTCAAACAGAACAAAATTGTGACCATAGACGGAAATTAAAGGAAACTTATCTTGATGATTAATTCTTGTGGTGAGCAGGCGAGTCGTTCCATGATCGTTTTCTTCACGAACTCGTACTTTGGTGGAGGCAGTGGCAAGAGGAGTAGACCGCAAATTAAGTCCAAGTGATCATGGTGGTGCATGATGAGACACGAATTTAGAGTTGTCATCGGACACGTGATGCAACTCGAAAAGATGCTCGACAAGCGCAAACCATGATACAGGGTTGTCTTCTTATAAAGGTGGCAGCTTCAGCAGATGACCTGGGGCAGGGGACAAAGGTGGCTTTGGTTGGTGTACCTTGGAAAACTGACTGGTCCATGGCAGGAGAGGCCATACAGCAGGCCGGCACAGTAGGTGTGGGTGTGTTACTGGCAAGAACATCTATAGCAATGGCGGGCTGCATTGTCCTTGACGTGTCGTGAAAACACGGCGCGGCTTGCACAGTCGTTACCATGGGAACAAGTGGTTGCATGATAAACTGGACTGTTGGTTACAGGTACTGATTTGAATTTGCCCATCTCAGAAATAACACGGAAGGCTGGTGTGGCAGACACAGGAAGAGCTGTGGGAGAGGCGAGCGGCTGAGCAGTCAGAACCGAGGCCCCCTGCATGTGTGGGGTGGAGGGGGTTGGGGGGGGGAGGAGGGGCAGGGGGGGTGGTGGTTTGGTAACTCACGTGAGAAAAATGTGAGCTCTCCATGCACGTTGAAAACACACCCATTGGGTCAGATTATAAATTACCGGTGGAACTTGCTGAAGATCACAGCGGTGTGGTAAGACGCCCCTGGCTAGGCGAAACGCCGAAAGATGTACTTGGACCCACGTGGTCAAAAAGTTGAGCAACAGGTCTGGGGTGTGAGCATGGAGAATTTTATGCATGAAAATGTCCATCATTAGTCTGCAAATGAGGCAAAACCAGAACAGGTCGTGACTGATAGTGGTCGGGTGCATTTTGCACAAATGACAGCATTGCACACAGCATGACAGTAACTGTTGTTGCAGCCCACTGAGAGTCAAAGTAGATGTGCGAATGTAGATCACTTTGAACATTATACGATTGATCGGTAGGTACACAGTTCTGAATATTATCCACTTTACATTTCACATGTTGGCGAGAACAGTCCGGCGACACTAAACCCGAGTCCATTGTTTGAGTTAACGGTGTAGCACTCAACCATTGTAGAACAACAAAGTTTGAGGTTAATGTGGTTGGAGATCACGAATCACTATGCAGTAATGGAGAGCCGGCCATTGGCGAAGGACTGAAGGGGCCCGGCAGTCGTAGTCGGGCTTCCAAATCTTCAAAAAAATGTTCGGTGAGGTGGCCATGGTGGCGTGTGCATAACCTGTTGATTTACAACATCCAGCGCAGAAGACGTAGAAACTTCGGGGTCAACAGTAAGGGAACATGATACGAATAGCGGTATACAGAATAAACTGTCCCCACTAATAATAATAATAATAATAATAATAATAATAATAATTTTATTGTCATTCGGCCATTACAGCAATAGACAACGTCATATACATACTAACATACAATTAATAATTTGAAAGAAACAACAGGTTTCTTGTTAACATTATAGTATTATATTACAGTTGATAAATTCTCTTATGTCATAGAATGGGTGGAGGACTAGCCAGTCATGAATTGTTTGTTTGAATAATTGTTCAGGTAATTCTTGAACAGATTGAGGAAGATTATTAAATAATTTGTACCCCATGATTTCGTAGCTGTTGAGTGACTTTGACAATCTGTGGTAGGGAATATAGAGGCACCTATTCCTTCTTGTATTGTGGCTGTGTACATTTTCTCTGGTTTTTGTTTCTGGTAATTTCTTCTTCGTATAAATTAGAACATAGTATATGTACAAGTTTATAACAGTCATGATTTTCTGTTCACAAAACAATGGTTTGCAGTGTGCCTTATATGCAGAACCAGTAATTATCCTAATAGCTTTTTTTTGCAGTATTAATATGTCATGTACACTGCTAGAGTTCCCCCACAAAATAATTCCATATGTTATTATACTTTGAAAGAAGGAAAAGTAGGATGTTCTAACATATTTTTCAGGAACACAATCCATAAGTCGCCTTAACAGGTAAATAACTCTTGACAATTTACCACTAATATATTGTACATGTTGACCCCAAGATAATTTATCATCAATGTATACCCCCAAAAATTTGACATAACTTGGATCATCTGACAGAAGCTTGTCTCTAAGACTACAGACCATCTGCTGTGTTTTGTTTTCATTCAGGAGGAATCCATTTGCCTTGAACCAATAGGATGCTTGGTCAATTGTCTTTTCTGCACAAGTTTTAAGGCTATTGAAATCCTCACTAGCATGAAGAAATGTTGTATCATCTGCATACAACACAGTGGTGGACTTGACAAACGACGGCAGATCATTTATCATTATCAGGAACAAAAAGGGGCCCAGCACAGATCCCTGCGGAACACCTACCTTGACTTGCTCTATACTCGACATTTCTCTCCCTACACAAACAACTTGCTTACGATTCTGGAGATATGATTTTATTAATTTAAGGCTGTTATGTCTAATGCCATAGAATTCCAGTTTTTCTAGGAGTGGCTTATGCTTTACACAGTCAAAAGCTTTGCTTAGATCACAAAATGTGAGTTGAGCATAGCCCTTATCCTCAAACACTTGATGTAAGTATTTGACTACAAAGTCTATAGCATCCACAGTAGACAACTTTTTCCTAAAACCATACTGAGATTCATTAATTATTCCTAATTTTTCAAAATAGACAGATAGCTGTTGGTAAATTACACATTCCAGTATTTTAGAAAAAGCTGGGACTATGGAGATTGGTCTGTAACTGGAAGGTGAGTCCATATCTCCCTTTTTATATATTGGAATTACCCTAGCCACTTTGAGTTCTTCGGGAAAATATCCTTCAGATATGCATTTATTTATACAGAATGTTAAGGGGTACACAATATAGTCTATTACTTTCTTTAGTAAATTACAGGATATGTCATATATATCTACACTGTCTGAAGATTTCATCCGTTTTACAATGCTTAGGACATGACTAGGTGAGACCTCGGAGAACATAAACGTACCTGTGTCTGTTGGTGTTCTGCAAACATTTTTAGAAAGTAACTCTGATGAACTGATATCAGGTTTGATTATAGTATTTCCTACATTTTCAACAGATTTAATAAAGAAATCATTGAATTTTTGGGGACTTACATTAATTTTTTTGCTTCTCACATCTTTAGCAACACCATTTATTAATTTCCATGCAGCTTTGCACTTATTTGTGGAATTATCAATGGTATTGAAATTATGTGCTTTTTTGGCTTCCACAATGGCTTTTTTATACTCATTCCTGCATTTTATATAGGCTAATCTGGCATGTTCTGTTTTCTGATTGCTACATATATTGTGCAACACCATAACTTGGTTTTTCATATTTGATAATTGTTTAGTGAACCATGAATTTTGTCTGTTTGTAGCCCTGTTTGTAAAGCCTTTGTCAGTTAATTTGCATTTCTTTATGGGGATGTTGTCATTAAATTGTGCCAGAAATGTTTTAAAAAATCTCTCAAATAATAGTTTCCCTGACAAATCAGCACTAAGACTATAACTTGTGTCACCATGACATTGGTTGAACCAGTCTCTCTCATCAAGGGACTTACAGAGCTGAACAATTTTGTCATCTGTGACAGGCCTGGTGATTACAACTTTTGGGACAGGCTTAGGAAAATTACTATTATCAATACAGCACATACATATATTTTGGCAATTGTCATACATGTGCACACAGAACAAGGTATAAGAACAGACTGAATTAACATGGCAGCTCAGATGAGCGACCTGAGTCCCAAAGATTAATGTTGTCTATGGTCGATATGACCTATCGATGCCACACACTCCTCAAGAGAAGGTTTCTTATTGCTTTATTACCAGTTCTATGTCATTCACCAGCCAGGAATGGACAGACAGCATGAAGTTTACAATAATATTACTACAATAAAATGAATACAATATTGCAATTTAAACTGTGATACTGAAATTGATACTATAAAACATAAACTTAAGATCTACATTACAATATACTTCACAATAATAAGACAATCAATATTGGAACACAATGTAGTAAAATAGAAGAGCTGCTGCTGTCTTCATAGGCATTGTGGCTGCTGCTCAGTTAGACCCTGTTCTGTCACGAGAGCAGTATTCTTCAACACTATACAAAGGCTGCTCTTTTAATGTACACAAAACTTTAGTTCTAAATTGTTCAATTGGTAACAACTATAATGCATAAGTAGAACATTAAGTGATTTTAGGGCCACCATTGGAATTATGTTCTGTGTCTTAGTTAATTGACATATTGGTCTGTCAGTGATGTCTTTATAGTGAGTTCTGTGTTGATAAACTTTATTTCTCTTCCTGTAGGTCTTATGATTCATCTTTGTGCGAAAAAGGCAACTGAAAATTATTGGATGAAAACAGTCAGAACTCCTAATCTGGCAACAAATTGGTTTAAAATGGTCAGTTTTTTTGCTTGAGGTAGTGATCCACATTGCTTTCTCCTGCAATAAAAGCACATTCTTACAACCTGAAGAATGGCCCCACAGTAACAGATCATAGCTGGTGTAGCTGTGGAATGTTGCATAGTATACTGTTAGTAGGTACTGTTGTGATATAATCCTTTTTAGATTCCTCAAGAGGTATAGAACTCATGAGAGTTGGAACATACATGTTTAATGTGTTGTTGCCATATTAACTTGGTATAATGAAAAAGCCCAAGAGCTTAACAGCTGCTGTGTCACCCAGTGCTGCAGTACCAATGAGGCTGCATATCATCCTCTGCATTTTGTCTTAATTAATTCTCACCTTGTTTATGATAAACCAGGTCTTGGCCTCACTGAGCAGGAGTTCTGCTTGTTGCACAGCCTGAAATACATTATCTCCTTTTGAGAACAAATTTGTATCACAGCAAATTGTAAGGTATTCCCATTGAATCCTGTGTCATTAATGAAAATTAAGAACAACAGAGGTCCTATTACAGATCTTGTGGCGCCCTGTTTCAACTTCATTTCACCTGAGTTTGCTCCTTGCACTGGTACAATGAGTCATCTGTTATTTAGGTAGGATTTGAGAATTTGTAGAATAGCTCGGGTGATCCAATATGATTTTAGCTTGCTAAGCAAGGATCAACAATCAGACTCAAGCAGAGATGAATGTTGAACCCTGCCTGATTCAGTTCAATCCTCCATCCAAACGTGTTCCATCCCCACTGCCCCAAATCACCCCCTGTTAACTTTCCAGAATTTCTAAACATTAAACGTTGCCTCACCATCATTTCCCAAATCCCTCAACATGCAAACTAGTGTTACATCCACAGTTATGAACTGCAGTCCAGCACCCAAAAACTAATTCCAACCTTATAATTCTATCTGCTGACAAAGGCTCCACAACTGTTATTTTGAACCACAACACTGGGAGAAGGACTCCACCAGCTGTCAGATTCATCCACCTAACAAACCCTACCACAGTGTCCCCATTCCAGAAATCCAGCAGCATCTTCAGTCTCTCCTCAAATCTTTAGGGACCATCCCAGAGCCTCTCCCTGGGTCCATCTCTCTCCTAACCCCTACCACTCCTACCTTCTACATGCTTCCTTAGTCTACAAACCCAACCATCCAGGATGCCCCATTGTGGCCAGTTACTGTGCAACCACTGAGAGAATCTCTGCTCTCATAAATCAACACCTTCAGCCTATTACCCACAACCTACCCTCCTATATAAAAGATACCAAGCAGTTTCTCCATTGACTCTCCACAGTTCCCATTCCATTCCCACACCGTTCCCTGCTTGTCGCTTTGATGCCACCTCCCTTAACACTAACATCCCTAATGCTCGTGGCCTTACTGGTATTGAACACTACCTTTTCCAGTGCCAACAGATTCCAAGTCAACAACATCCTTCCTAGTTGCCGTGGCCGACTATACCCTTACTCACAATAACTTCTCCTTTGAAGGCATTACCTACACACAGATCCAGGGTACAGTTACGGGTACCCACATGGCACCATCCTATGCCAACCTATTCATGGGCCATCTAGAGGAATGCTTCCTAAACACCCAGAATTGCAAATCCCTCACCTGGTTCTGATTCACTGATGACATCTTCATGATCTGGATTGAGGGTGAGGACATCCTATCCACATTCCTCCAGAACCTCAACACCTTCTCTCACTATTGTTTCACCTGGTCCTACTTAACCCAAAAAGCCACCTTCATTTATGTTGACCTCCACCTCAAAGATGGCTGCATCTGTACCTCTGTCCATGTGGAACCTACCAACCACCAGCTGCCCCCCCCCCCCCCCCAATTCCGTGTCAAGAAGTCCCTTGTACGCAGCCTAACCATCCTTGGCCATTGCATCTGCAGTGATGAGCAAATATACCACAGGTTTCACTGAGGCCTTTACAGTCTGTAATTACTTTCCCACCCTTGCACAAAAACTGACATCCCATGCATTATCTATCCCATCACCTAACATGTCCCAAAGGCTCACTGTCTTGGCCACACAGGAGCATTCCCCATGTTAATCACAACCTCCCAGGACTGGAGCAACTGAATTACATTCTCCACCAGAGTTTCAGCTACCTCTCATCATACCTTGAAGTGAGAAATATCCTACCAACTATCCTTCTCACCCCTCCCACTGTGGTATTCCACTGCCCACCGAATCTACATAGTATCTTCGTCCATCCCTACCCAACCCCTGCTCCCAACCCTTTGCCTCATCCCTGTAATAAACCTAGATGCAAGACCTGTCCCGTACATCGTCCCACCACCACCTAATCCGATCTGGTGACAAACATCACCTATCCTATCCAAGGCAGGGCTACCAGTGAAACCAATCATGTGATTTACAAGCTAAGCTGTAACCACTGTATTACATTCTATGTTGGCATGACAACCAACAAGCTATCTGCCCCCATGAATGGCCACCAACAAATTGTGGTCAAGAAACAAGTGGACCACCCTGTTGCTGAGCATGTCACCCAACATGACAGTCTTCATTTCAATGACTGTTTCACAGCCTGTGTCATCTACAGTAGGTCCTCCCCACCAATACCAGCTTTTCTGAATTGCTCAGGTGGAAACGCTCCCTGCAATATATTCTATGTTCCCTTAACCCTGCTGTCCTCAACCTTCATTAGGCATTGTCCTTGTCCATCTAGCTTTTTCCCTGTTCCCATTCCATCACGACACAGCCCTCCATTTCACCAACACACACAGTTTACTTCTCTCCTTTTCCGCTGCCCCTCCTCTCTCCACCCTCCATCTAACAGCTTGACTGCCCCCTGCTCTGTGGGTTGCCCAGAAACCAACAGTTTGGAGATGTGACCTTTGTTTTGTGCAGTTCACATGGTCATCCAATGTGCTTATCGCCAGAGTGTGTACCCTCCAGGATTAGTGATCGAGCAATACTACCAGTGCAAGATGCCAGTATGGACATAAAAGATAAGAATTTATTTGTAATATCTAGTGAGGTATGGCAAAATAAATGTACATCACTGTCAAAATAACTCTCATCAATTCCAGTCACGTACCAGTCACCAAGCCTCCTCCTTGGACATAACGTATGGGTGCAGCAGTAAAGCCAGCTCACCGCACATCTAGGACCGTAAGTGGTGATAATACGTCTCCACTACACTTCCTTGCTAATACTTCTTCAGCATTCCATGATTTGTGTAAGCGCTTAGTCCATGTCTGAATAAATGACCTTATCCCAGTTTATAAAAATAAATATTAAATGCTGTTAGTTGGTTACTGTATCAACTGTGAATGGCCAAACTGATTTGGCTATTTTTGTTTTTAACTTTTGTAATAGTCTGAATAAAGTTTTTAGAGAAATAAAAATTTGGAAAGTTACTTGGAAAACTCGGGAAAATCTGAAACTGTTTTTATCTATGGTATTTTTGCATGAACTTGTAGCAACCATCGACCACTAGAACACTATAGTTCAGCTTTGATATTATGATCTTTGACTATGCTGTCTTCGTGTTTACGTGCCTTTACAAGTTGTTTACTTGGTTGGTTGGTTGATTGAAACGTCATTGGTCCTATCAGATTCAAAATGGATGGGGAAGGAAGTCGGCCCTGCCCTTTCAAAAGAACCATCCCGGCATTTGCCTTGAGCGATTTTAGGGAAATCACGGAAAACGTAAATCGGAGTGGCCGGACGCGGGTTTGAACCAATTATCAGTTGGATTGTGCTCCTACGTTTCATTAAAATTTTTGATAATGAATCGCTTAATGCTGATTTCCATCCTCTACCATACCATCGTTAGGATTGGAATACATATGCTCAAGACCATAACTAACAATCTGAAAAATCATCATCATCATCATTAGTGTTCTGCCAAAAGGCAGGTTTTCATATGGTAGTCCTCCAGGCTGTCTGGTCTTCTGCCATCCTCTTCAGGTCCATGTAATTTCCTCTTCCATTTATGTGTTCTATCATCTTGTGCCTCCTTCTTCCTTTCAGTCTTCTCCCACAAACCAGTCCTTCCAAAGCATCTGCTACCAAGCACTCACTTCTTTTTCCTTTCTCTTATAACATTCAGCAGACATCTTCTCTCACCAACTTTTTCCAATACTTTTTCATTACTCCCTGTTTCCATCCAGCTTATCCTCTCAATTCTCCTCCACATCCACATCTCAAATGCTTCTAACCTTTTTTCATGCTGTCATCTCAGCGTCCAAGTTTCTGCCCCATATAGTGCCACACTCCAGACAAAACATTTGCCAAGTCTTTTCCTTAGACCTTTGTCTAATTTGCCACTTAACAGTCTCCTCTTTCTGCTGAATGCGTCCTTCACTATGGCAATTCGAGTTTTCACCTCATGGTGACATCTTAAGTCTTCAGTTGTTTTGCTTCTAAGACATTTAAATGCACTTACTTGACTAATGGTAGCTTGTCCTATTTTAATATTGGACAGTCTGTGTCTTGTACTGATGACCATACTCTTTGCTTTTGCTGTGTTTATTTGCATCCTATATTCCACACAAGCTTCACTGTCCACTCACTTTCTGCCACTAATACCAAGTCATCAGCAAATCTTATACATTCTATTCTCCTTCCACCAATACATATTCCTCTTTTCCCTTCTGGACCTTTAGTAATAATCTCTCCAAGGTATGCATTAAACAACAGTGGGGAAAGGCAACAACCTTGTCTACGTAACTCCTCTTCCAATGCTGCTTCCTTCTGATGTTTCATTATCCTTACTTTCTGGTGCAAATATAGATTCTCTACCAGTCATCTCTCTTTCCAATCTACTCTTCTCCTCTTCAGAATGTCCATCAGCTTGTTCCACTGAACTCTGTCAAAAGCCTTTACTAAATCTATAAAAACAGCAAAGATTTCTCTACCCTTTTCTGTGTATCTTTCCCCTACAGTTCTTAACAGACCAATAGCATCTCTTGTTCCTTTTCCTCTTCTAAATACGAACTGCTCCTCTGCACTCACTCTATCCAGCTTGCCATATAGCCTTCTATTCAACACTCTCAGCAACACTTTAGCTGCATGAGAGATTAGACTGATGGTCCTATTCTCTTCACATTTTTTAGTGTTTCTCTTTTTCTCTATTGGTATCATATCTGTTGAAAGGAAGTCCTCAGGCCATTCCCCTTTGTCATACATCTCATTACAGAGGTAGACTATTTCTTTTCTTGCCTTGTTTTACAGACTCTTCAACAGTTCTGCTGGCAAATCATCAATTTCACATACCTTCCTATTCTTCATCTCCTTCAGCATCTTTTCTACTTTTGATTACAAGATGGTGAATCCCTTTCCATCTTCCGACCCACATTGCTCCTCTTCAACCTTAATTTTGCTTTTTATTTCATCCCCTTTTACTGACATTCAATATATTCAAAACCTCCTGTGGTTCTTCTGCTAGAGTACCATCCACTCCTTCTATTTACATGTTATTCCTTTTTCTTTTATATTCAAAAACTATCTCACTAGCCAGTCTATACATCATTTCATACTTTCCCTCTTTCCCATTTTCTCTATTTCATTGCATTTCTGTTTCATCCATTTTTCCCTTGCTTCTTCAGTTTCTCTTCTTAATTCAGTTTCCTGTACCTCCTTTTGCCTTCTTCAGTTTCTACATTTTCCACTTTCTCTGCTCTTCTATCTTTTTTCACATGTTTTCTGATATCCATTCTTTCCTGGTACTTTGGGATACTTTAATTCCTAGTGCTTCTTTGGCAGCGTCCATGAGTCCTCCCCTCATTTTTATCCATTTGTCATTAACACTTTTATCAGCATTACCTCTTTCCCATTTTTCCATAAATGTGTTTTCCAAATCTGATGCCTTTCCTACCTCCTTGAGTCTTTCTATGTTTAGTCTTTCTTTTAGTTTACCTCTCCAGACTTTTTTTCAAATTCACTTGAATTTCCCCCACCACCAGGTTGTGGTCTGAATTTATATCAGCTCCTGGATAAGCTTTGGTATTCTTCAAACAGTTCCTAAACTATTTCTGTAGCAGAGTATAGTCCAATTGATATCTTCCCCTATTCAAATTTGATATTCTCGTGTAACATCTCGTTTTGTGGTGTTCTAACAATGTGTTAGCCATGGATAATGAATTTTCTATACAGGAACTAATTACTCATTCACCTCTTTCATTTCTTATTTCTAATCCAAATTTTCCTACTGTATCTTCATCTCTTCCTTCAGTTACCACTGCATTCCAATCCCCCATGCTGATAATGCAGGCATTTCTATTTTCTTTCTCGATGAGTTCTTGTATTTTCTCATATTCTTCCACTTCCTCATATCTATGCTGTATGGTTGGCGTATATACCTGTATTAACACCAAATCTTTTGAACTACCCTTCAGTCGCATCATCATAAGTCTCCCATCAATGTATTGTACCTTCATGACCTTATTTTTCATCTTTAGGCCTATCAATATTCCTACTCCGTTTTCACCACTCTTGATTTCCTTTGAGTAAAAGGCTTGTTATCTCCACTTTCTATCTCACCACCTGATTTCACACAAACCAAGGGCATCTAATCTGTTCCTTTGCATCTCCTGTTTTGCATCCTCTAGCTTTCCTGCTTGCAGTAGTGTCCTCACATTCCATGTTCCAATCCTTATCTTTCCTTCCTACATTGTCCCTTTCTTCCTTTCAAATATGTCTGCTCTCAATGTGTTCCCCTCCCAAAGATCCGATTGAGGGGAAGTTTTAACTCCGGAATCTTTCACAAGGAGAGACATACCATATGCTGCTTGGGAATGTAATGTGGTAGTTTCCCATTACTTTCCCCACTGGCAGTAGGTTGCCGAGCCTAAAATCAACTGATTACTATGAGTCAGACGCTGCCTTTAGCTACCCTTCTGGGGTACAGTCGCTACTTGTACTCCTTTTGCACCTTAAGGAAAAAGGTACCTCTTCCACCAGCTTCACCATTCTGAAAGACTCTTTCTCTGCTGTCACTGCCTTGAGGTCTTATACATATAACATGAAATGACAGGAAAAGGGCATTGTGAGGACAGGTTTGGGATAGGAAAGAGGGAGCATTAGGCATTGTGGGACACACTTTGTCTGGGTCCTCCCCTTTGGCCTGTCCGGCTTTGGTGACCCTTCTGGTAGCTAAGCTACCACCAGCATAGCCCTCCATCAAACAATGGATATGCATAATTTTTTTTTTCTTTTTCCTTTTCTTTTCATTATACCCCTGGAAAAGCTTTCAGGAAAAAAAGATGGGAACAATTACAAACAGAAGTTAGAAATTTCAGACAAACTGCAAAAATCATGATTTCTGTATGCACTCTTGATCATACCTTCTAATGCTGTGTGACGATAAGAAGCAGTGTGACTTTGGATTGCAAGCAAAACCCACACCTCCCTCACATCAGTTGACCTACCTGATATGCACAGCCGTCCTTCTTCTCTGGATAGCTGGCTGCGTCGATCTGCAAAACCTCCTTCTCCAAAGAATAAAGCTGGTTATGGGAATTTATCAGACACTCTCTCTCTCTCTCTCTCTCTCTCACCCCCCTCTTGAAATAAGTGGATACTCACAGAATACTTTTAGATTAGCCTTGGTATATTTCAATGTCCACAAAGAACAAATTCACCACTTCTCACATAAATATTCAAATGTTTGCAAGTCAACTGATTCGTCTAGCATTAGATCTGATTAAATACATTTTTTGTGTAGTTTTTGCAACCACATAATTATGAACATGTCTTACTTCTAGCAAGCCCTACACAAGAAGTACAATTAAATGTCTATAATGAATTGTTCATTTTTCTTTAACAATAATTAAAGACACTAAAACAGCAAGGGATACGACATGATTACTTCTTGCTCCTCCAATACGGCTTCTGTGGTGCGAGCGGCAAACACTTGTCGATGCCATTCGACCGTCACGCTTACCTCGTGCTCATGACTCCTTTCAAACCTGCACACACAAACATGTGTCGTGCAGAATGTACATTCTCTCACATTTATTTTTAAAATATTGTGTGTTCAGGATGGCAGAAGGACGTGTGGTTCTGGAAATTTTGTGGAAGTTCTCGAAGCACTACAACCTGATGACGGAAACAACATACAAGGATTGTACAAAAAGTAAGGTTTCCATATATTTTACAGATAGAAAACATTGCTTATTGTTATTACTTTACACATCGTTGAAAAGCTTACACTTTTGACTATTTTTTCCGACACACTTTTGAAGATGGTGCTCCAGCTTTTGTATTCCTAAGTCAAAGAAGTCTCCCGCCAACCTGTTGAGGAAGTGTGTGACCTCTGCTCGGACTTCATCATCGCTCTTGAAGTGTTTGCCATCTAAATGTTCCTTTAGCGTGGGGAAGAGTTGATAACCACTGGGGGCTAAGTCCAGGCTGTTCGGGGAATGGGACACAACAGTCCACCCAAATTTCTTCAAAAGCTCCTGTTTTTGACGAGTGACATGGGGTCGAGCATTGTCGTGAAGAAGCACTACTCTCTCCATCAGTCATCCTCTCTGGTGATTCTGGATTGCTCGCCGGAGTTTGGTCAATGTTTCACAATATCTGTCTGTTTACTGTCGTCCCAGCTTGCATGAAATCAATGAAGAAAATCCCCTTCCCATCCCAAAACACAGTCGCCATAACCTTTCCTCTTTCCTGCTGACTGCGTTTGAATTTCTTTGGTGGCGGTGAACTGGAGTGACACCACTGAGGAGATTGTTATTTTCTTTGAGGAATGTGATGAAACATCCATGTTTCATGTACCATGACGAATGAGTCCAACAACTTCTCCTTGTTGCCTCCCCCCCCCCCCCC
This sequence comes from Schistocerca cancellata, assembly GCF_023864275.1. Taxonomy (NCBI): domain Eukaryota; kingdom Metazoa; phylum Arthropoda; class Insecta; order Orthoptera; family Acrididae; genus Schistocerca; species Schistocerca cancellata. The sequence goes on from NC_064631.1 coordinate 683,444,188, forward strand.
CCTACACACACACACAGTTGAAGAAACTTGTGAGCACAGTCAAGGTGTTGCTCCTTGTGTCTGTCATCAGCATCCGGAGGACCCAGCGAACACACACCTTGAGATAACCCAACATTTCTGTTACAGTTCTTCCAGTTGTGGCTTGGGAAGCTTCAGGAATGCATTCAACAAGTTTACAGACAGTGACCCTCTGATCTTTGAGCAGCTCACTGTTGATCTTCTGGACAACCGCATTCATTGTGAATATCGGTGCAACCCTCAGCAAAAGCCCTGCACCATTTGCATATGTGCTGAACAGACATGCACTCTTCACCAAAAACCTCACTCAGTTGGCAATGAATATCCATGGGCGGTAACTTCCTTGAGTGGAGAAACCGGGTTACTGCTCAAACCTCGCAACTGGCAGGAGCGGCTATCAACACTTCCGTCTCTGACGGCTGCCAAACCCACATGGTAGCAAACGGTAGCAAACCGTGGATGGATGGGCTCAAGAGTGGCAGAACCACTGCACATGGCACTGTAGTCAGATTTATCCTAGCACTTTCTCTCGAGGCTGTAGCTCATTGGGAACCTTACTTTTGGTACAACCCTCATACTTGGTTGATTCCAGGATGAAAATAACTATATCGAATGTTTTTAACTGAAAAACGTAGAAGATCTGGAGAGAAATCTGGATATACGCATTCCAGCCCAAATTAAAATAAAATTACATTTGTTCTTACTGTTGTGTTGTTTCGAAGTCTGTGCAACAAATTTCTATTCCAATTCATTTCGCTACTATGTATGCACGTGTAGACTGATAGCTGACTGTCAAATTGTGAACCAAGTCAATCGATTATTTAGTGATCAAAAATTGATTCAGATGTTTATTTTCTGATGAATTGTGATTGTGTTTAAGTTCATCACAGTCATTTCATGAAATGAATTGGGTTCCATCATTCTATCCCAAACAAATTTCGATTTACCTACAAAACACTGGGAGTTTTGAGGTGACCCATTGTTGTACAGTAACAACCAAGCGAATCAGTATGTCTGTTTTCAATTGAATTGTGATTTTTTGTGTGGAACACTGTGTTGCAATGGCCACAACTGAATTTAACTTACACAATTTAATCACACTGCAATTCCACCACTAAGACGGAGCAATTCGGGACATCATAGGTAAACTCTTTAGGGCAAAAATGACAGTTTTGAAGTTTTTACTGTGTGTGGCTTAATTAGAAACCAGAGGTAAACAATAGTAAGTGATCATATGACACTTGAGCCAAATGTAGTCCACTGCACACCTTATCGTGTTGGTTGTTACAATATTTTACCATTCAGTGATATATTACTTCCGAATTATCGTACAAATCGTTCATCACATGCAAATTGCTGCAGGTTTTTGTAGTTAGAGTAGCAGTTTATGAGGGGCTCAGAGAATAATAGTGACAGAAGTGAAAGAATTGTGCAATTAAATGCCAATTCACACTGACCATCACATTATGTCTCTTTAAAACATTCTACATTTGCAATGTATTTCAAACTGAGGGTAGCAAAGCAAAAGCTGAAACACTTACCTCCATTTCCAAATGTTCCTTTAAAAGCAAAAACCCAGGAGAATTTCCCCCATTTAATCCCTGTACCACTGAAAATATGAATGAAATAAGTATTAGTGGTGTTGAGAAACGGCTGAAATCATTAAAATTGAACAAAGCTCCAAGCTTGATGGAGGCCCTATCAAATTCTATATTTAATTTGCAGCTGAGTTGGTCCCTCTTTTGACTATGATCTGTCATAAATCCCTCGAACAAGAAAATGTGCCCAGTCCTTGGAAAAAATACATCGGTGTCTACAAGAAGGGTAGTAGAATTGATCCACAAAATTTCCGTCCAATATCCTTAACATCGAATTGTTTTAGAATCTTAGAACGTATTCTGAGCTCAAAAATATTGAGGTATCTTGAACAGAATGACCTCCTTGATGTCAGCCAGCATGGATTGCAAAAACATTGATCATGTCAGACCCAACTCGCACTTTTGTCACAGGACATACTGAAAGATTAGATTAGATTAACTTTCATTCCAATTGATCCATAGTGAGGAGGTCCTCCAGGATGTAGAACATGTCAGAAAAACAATAATACATGACATATATTTACAACTGAAACAAATAAGCTAATGTACCTTCCACAGGTCCCAAGTGGAATGATAGTCACTTTTTTTAATGAACACTATATGAAAGAATCATTTTACAGACACTAATGCAATGAATTTAAAATAAAAAAGTTTTTTATGTCATATAGTATTCATTAAAAAAAGTGATGATCATTCCACTTGGGACCTGTAGAAGAGTGTGATCTGAATTTCATTTGTTGTTTAGCTTTTTATGGCTGCTGGCAAGTTACTGAAAATATGCGTTCCTGAATAATGCACACCTTTTTGTACAAGAGTAAGTGACTTTAAATCCTTGTAAAGATTATTCTTATTTCTAGTATTGATTCCATGAATTGAGCTGTTGGTTTGAAAAAGTGATATATTTTTAATGACAAATTTCATTAAGGAATAAGTGTATTGGGAAGCAGTAGTTAGTATCCCTAGGTCCCTAACAGGCTTCTGCAGGATGCTCTTGAGTTCACACCACATATAACTCCTACTGCTCGTTTTTGTGCCCGGAAAACTTAAGCTTGGCATGATGAATTACCCCAAAAAACAATCCCATATGACATTATGGAATGAAAGTAAGCATAGTATGCCAGCTTTTACATTTTTATACCCCCCATGTCTGACACAATTCGCATTGCAAATAGAGATTTGGTAAGACGCTTCAGCAGTCCTGTGGTGTGCTCCTCCCAATTGAATTTATTATCAAGATGTAATCCCAAGAATTTAACACTGTCCACTTCTTCTATCTGCTTGTCATCATATGTTAGGCATATACTCATGGGACACCCCTTACAAGTTCTGAACTGCATGTAGTGTGTTTTTTCAAAGCTTAGTGACAAAGAATTGGCTAGGAACCAGTGATTAATGTCTACAAAAATTTTATTATCCGAAAGACTACACTTGATTTGCTATTTATTGCAATGTTTGTATCATCAGCAAACAAAACGAACTTGGCACCTGGTAATGTTACTGATGAAAGGTCACTAATATACACAAGAAAAAGTAAGGGCCCTAAAATAAAACCTTGTGGGAACCCACATGTAATTAGGTCCCAGTTGGATGATGCGTGATAGCTTAATACATGTCTCTTTCCTAATAACACCCTTTGTTTCCTGCCAGAGGGGACTGATGACCATAGATGTTAAGTCCCATAGTGCTCAGAGCCATTTGTTTCCTGCCAGAGATATAAGATTTGAACCATTTTTCAGCATTTCCTGTTACACCATAATATTCTAATTTACTTAAAAGGATATTGTGATTTACACAGTCAAATCCCTTTGAAAGAGTACAAAATATACCAGTCGCCTGTAATTTTTTGTCTAATGAATTAAGCACATTTTCACTGTAAGTGTAGATAGCCTTTCAATATCAGAACTCTTTATAAATTCGAACTGTGACTTTGACAGTATGTTATTTGAGATAAGATGGTTATAAAGCTGATTGTACATTACTTTTTCTAAAATTTTTAAGAATGCTCGCAAAAGTGAAATTGGACGGAAATTTGATGCTATTTCTTTATCTCCCTTCTTAAACAGTGGCTTAACTTCTGCATATTTCAACCATTCAGGAAATATTCCACTGATAAACAACTGGTTATACTGATAGCTTAATATGTTGCTTAACTCAGAATCACATTCTTTAATTAACTTTGTTGATATTTCATCATACCCACTAGATGTTTTTGATTTTAAAGATTTTTATGATGGACATTACTTCTGCTGGGGTAGTGAGAATCAGATTCATATTATGGAAGTTACTTGAAATGTCTGGCCTGAGGTATCCCATGGCAGCACCTACAGAACCTGACAACCCCATCTTTTCAGTAACAGTTATAAAATGTTTGTTAAAAAGTTCTGCAAAACTATACCCATCTATTACCAGTGTATTGTTTACTCTTAATGCTATTTGTCCCTCTTCATGTCTGGTTCTACCAGTCTCCCCCTTTACTCTATACCCCTTTACTCTTTATTTTGTTATTTGATATGACTATCTTTTCCTTGTAATATATTTGCTTTGATGTTCATATTACAGTCTTTAATATTTTGCAGTATTTCTTGTAATGTGCTATAGCATCAACATCAGAACTGTTTCAGATTGACAGATATAGTTTTCTTTTTGTTTTACAAGATACCCCTATTCCTTGAGTAATCCATGGCTTCTTTGTAGACTTTGCTCTAACCTTGGTTAGTTTTGGGGGAAAACAGTGCTCGAATAAGGTAAGCACTTTATTAGCAAAAGTGTTATATTTTTCATTCATGCAATGAGCACTGTAAACATCACTCCAGTGAATTTCTCTGAGGAGTGTCCTAAAATAATCAATTTTTGGCTTATTGATTACCCTCTTGAGCTCAGATTTAACAGAGTTTATATCATGTTCAGTATTAACATTTAACAGAAGGAACTGCATGTCATGGTCTGAGAGGCCATTGACTATTGGTTTTCAAATATAATTTTGTTCATTGGACTTTTCTATAAAGATATTATCAATAGCTGTTTGTGAGTAATTGGCTACCCTACTGGGGAACTTTACAGTGGGAATTAAGTTGAATGATAGTGTTACTAACTCAAATAAATTCTTATTGGGAGAGTCTTTATTAAGGAACTCTACATTGAAGTCACCAGCAACCACTATTTCTTTGATTTTGATTATTAAATGGGTCAGTACATGGTGGTTTATGAACAGATCAAAGTTACCTGCAGGTGCTCAATATACGCTTAATATTATGAAGGATTTTTTGTGAAATTCTACTTGAGTTGCACATGCTTCCATATGCTGTTCTAAGCAAAATTTATGAATGTCTATGTTCTTAAATTTATGATAGTTCCTGATGAATGTGGCAACTCTTCCTTTCTCTATTTCTGCTCTACAAAAGTGAGATTCTAATCTGAAGCCTGTAACACTTAAAAGTTCTATACCAGTGGTCACATGATGTTCAGAGAGGCTATGCAGATAATTAATTCATTAATTTTATTTCTCAGTCCTTGAATATTTTGATGCAATAAAGATAGCTGACATTTCACATTGACTGAGTTAAAATTGGGTAGAGTTGAAATATCAGCTGATTGTTGAAAATTCTTAACCAGTAGCTGTTTATGCTGATGTAATAAGCTAGAATTATGTTTCTTGGTTTCTTTCTCAAACTGAAGAATTGTCTCAGTCCTAACCTCTCTTAAAATTTTCTTTCTTAAGCTTTGGGTAAAGGTAGTCAGGTAGATGCAGTATTTCTTGACTTCCGAAAAGTGTTTCACTCAGTACCATACCTACGCTTATTGTCCAAAGTATGGTCATATGGTAAGTGGAATTTGTTACTGGATTGAAGACTTTTTGATAGGGAGGCCACAGCATATTATCGACAGATGTAGAAGTAATTTCGGGTGCGTCCCAGGAAAGTGTGCTGGGATCCTTGCTGTTCATGATGTACACTGACGATCTTGCAGACAATATTAATAGTAACATCACGCTTTTTGCAGATGATGCAGTTATTCGTAATGATGTTCTATTTGAAAGAAGCTAGATTTAAAAGTGGTGCAAAGATTGGCAAATTGCTTTAAATGTTCAAAACTGTAAAATTATGCACTTCACCAAACGGAAAAAATGTAGTATCCTATGAATATAATACCTGGATGTTACACTTTGTAGGGATATGGAATGGAATGATCACATAGGCTTAGTTGTGGGTAAAGCGGGTGGTAGACTTCGATTGTTTGGTAAAATACTGAGGAAGTGCAGTAAGTCTACAAACTAGATTACTTACAAATCACTCTTGTGACCCATCCTGGAATATTGCTCAAGTGTGTGGAGCCTGTACCAAATAGGACTAACAGGGGACACTGAAAGTATACAGAGAAGGGCAGACGAATGGTCACAGGTTTGTTTAATCTGTGAGAGAGTGTCACAGAGATACTGAAGGAATTGAACTGGAAGACCCTTGAAGATAGATGTAAACTATGCTGACAAAGTCTGTTAACAAAGTTTCAAGAACCGGCTTTAAATAATGACTCTGGGAATATACTACAATCCTTGTGTATATTGCTCACATGGGGAGCATAAGGATAAGATTAGAATAAGTACTGCAGGCGCAGAGGCATTCTAACAATCATTCTTCCCATGCCCAATGTGGGAATGGAACAGGAAGAAACTTGCCCTCCACTACATTTAAAAAGAGGATTTTTTTTACATACCATTGCCAAATTTAATATTGTAGAATGAAATGGATTGCAATATGGCTGCAAACTAAAGTGGAAAAAGTGTTGTAGCTAGAGTCAGATTAATTAGTAAATGGAATTTATTTGTATGTTGTCAGACTTTCAGACTTGTCAGATTAATTAGTATGTGGGATTTATTTGTATGTTGTAAGACTTTTGTAATGTTTCACAAAGACATGGACTGGAACCTTCAGACACAGCAACAGTGGCAAAATGCTTTTTGGTGAAGTATACTTCAAGTAACGTATTATTTATTTATTTATATTTATTTATTTATTCATCTGTGGAACAATAAATATTAGTTGTTTGTTTAAATATGTGTTTATTGCAGGCTTGTTTATTGTTATGTACCTCTCTGAATTGTGTGTGAAACAGTTTTGCAAATATCATTGATCAGTATTTATGTGGTTTAAGTAGCTAACCCGGTACAAATAAGGCACTTGAGCTATTAAAAGCCAAATAGCAGTGGCGTAGCGTGGTTGGAAAGGTTGGGGAGACTCTGCAGTTATTATAGGGAGAAAAAATAGTACAATAAACAATAATTTGAACAAATGAAACAAAACGCATAAAATAAAACAACAACAACTACTACTACTACTACTACTACTACTGCCACTACCACCGCCACAAATAATAACAATAATAATAATAATTGGAAAAAGAAAACACTACATGGCAAGCACCCGTATCATCTAACACAGCCACACATCGATCAAGACACATCCAACACATGGCTAAGAAAAGGCAATATATACAGTGAGACGAAAGGATTCATGATTGCAATGCAGGATCAAACAATAAACACCAGATATTACAGCAAGCATATTATTAAAGATCCCAATACCACAACAGATAAATGCAGACTTGGCAAACAACAAACAGAAACAGTGGATCACATCACAAGGGGATGTATAATACTAGCAAATACAGAATACCCCAGAAGACATGAGAATGTAGCAAAAATAATACATCAACAGCTTGCCTTACAACATAAACTTATAAAACAACATGTTCCCACATACAAGTATGCACCACAAAATGTACTGGAGAATGATGAATACAAATTATACTGGAACAGAACCATTATAACAGATAAAACAACACCACATAATAAACCTGACATCATACTCACAAATAAAAAGAAGAAATTAACACAACTAATCGAAATTTCCATACCCAATACAACAAATATACAAAAGAAAACAGGAGAAAAAATTGAAAAATACATCCAACTGGCTGAGGAAGTCAAGGACATGTGGCATCAGGATAAAGTTGACATTAGACCAATTATATTATCAACTACAGGAGTCATACCACACAATATCCACCAGTACATCAATGCAATACAGCTACATCCAAACTTATATATACAACTACAGAAATCCGTAATTATTGATACATGTTCAATTACCCGAAAGTTGCTAAATGCAATATAACATATACCGTACAGTTAAAAGGAAGTCACGCTTCATCAAGGTCCGTGTCACTTTCCATTTTTGACCAGACATTACGTCTGAGGAAAGAAAGATAATAATAATAACTTGTTCAAGAAACAATGACATTTGTAGAAATCCAGCAGCAAGAGAAGAAGCACTTACCGTATTTACTCGAATCTAAGCCGCACTCGAATCTATGCCGCACCTGAAAAATGAGACTCGAAATCAAGGAAAAAATTTTTTCCCGAATTTAGGCCGCACCTGAAATTTTGAGACTCGAAATTCAAGAGGAGAGAAAAGTTTTAGACCACCCCTCCAAGTAGAAACAAAGTTGGTCCATGGTAACATGAGACATAATTGAGGTTGAATGGATGAAGATACAGCTACAGCAGTGTGGTTCGAGTCGTAAGCTTAACAGTTAAGCTTTACCAAGTAGTCATTGCTATGTGTCTGGCGCTCCGTCCGTATTTATATGGGTACCCTTCCTTTTTCAAGTGCTTCGTCTGGTTTGAATCAATTGCTTATTTTGCTTTGATCTGATAAGTGCCGTTCTCTTTGTTATAGGTGTTTACGTCACTCTAAGCTGAAAACGTATTATTGTACTGTGGCATGCATTGTTTGTCGCATTCTGATAATGAGTGTTGCCGCTCGCGGCATGGATTGCTTTTGTTCGCGCTACCGCGGCTTACAATAAAAAAAAAAAGAGAGAGGAATTGTCTCATAACCGAAACAACGGCAGGAGACTGCTATTTGTTGTTACTTGCACTGCTTTGATAATGATTAACAAGAACCAAATAATAGCCTGCGTACGATAGAATTTATTCCGAACGAGAATTTAGCGAAAATTTTTCTCCGTTTGAAAATCTGTGCAGACACCTCTTTAGTACATTACATTCTGCACAGAAATTAGAGTCATCATAGATCATGCTTCATTCCTGACTGTATCACTATTCAGCATAAGAATAATACAAATATAAACATGACTTACATGTATATTCTTCCGCGTTTGCTGTTGTCTCACTCTAGTTTCGTAGTTTATTAGACAGACAGGATTTAAATGATAGCAGCAAACACGAAAGAATACATGGCATAATGTTTACAGTCTTCTACCTTTTCTTTTAATTTATTTGCTGACGCATAGGTTTTGGCGCCAGTATTTATCGTTGTGCGTGCAAAGCACGCCTGTGTAGTGCTACATATATTAGACGACAGAAGCAAGTTGTGGCGGCACCGAGCAACATTTTTCAGAACTTCCGCTTACTTTGCACTCGATTCTAAGCCGCACGTGGTTTTTTTGGATTACAAAAACCGGAAAAAAGTGCGGCTTAGATTCGAGTAAATACGGTACATTTTCTTGTACACAAGTGCAATGCGTCTGTCTTTTCTTTCCACAAATAAGGCTATAACTCGGTCTACAAAGATCTGATCACTGAATAGCTCTCCAAGTAGTGACTTTTCTATTGCTAACGTGCTCAAACATGACAGCCGCATGTTGGACATTGAATTCCTTAAATAATTCTTCACTCATTTGAGAGTACTCATGCTTCGTTCACTGCTTGCTGTAGTTGCAGGTAGGGTCAAAACCAAATTCAGGAACTTTCGTTGTTTCTTCATAAACGGAATCTAAATCATTGTTGACAAGGTACATTAAGAAGATTCTTCGAGATGAGTGTTTTTTCTCATCAGCATATATGTTACACATTTCATTTTCAGCTTGTTTGAAAAAAGTGTACTGTACTAATAATTGAAGCAGTTTCAACTTTAGGAATTCTTTTTGATAGTTCGGGAAACACTTTTCGTTCAAAAGTTCAACAGACTGAATTTGGGGAAAGTCTTGAAACCTTCTTTCCATCTGAACAATTTGCAAATCCAGTATCTCGTAAGTTAGTGACCTGAGAGATGTCTTTTAGACTGTCACGGAATGATAAGTTGCCATTCAAACACAAGCTGCATTTAATGCATTCATCAACGAATGTTTCCGTTCTTAATTGTCGTAAGTTTCTCAAAACAGTTCGTATTTCGTCGTGGCAAGCAGCTATACTGACAAATTTTGACTGATATATATACTAAGATGGTATCTGTTCTTTCAGACCATGCAGCTCGTTAGAATTAAATTACAATGAAATGAACACCCTTAGCTGCTTACAGGCGTTGACATACGTCAACGGGGACAGATGAAAATGTGTGCCCCGACTGGGACACGAACCCGGGATCTCCTGCTTACATGGCAGATGCTCTATCCATTTGAACAACCGAGGACACAGAGGATAGCGCGAATGCAGGGATTTATCTCTGGCACGCCTCCTGCGCGTTGCCGATTCCCGTAAGAGTTCGGGCTCTGTGCATTCGCACAGAAGAAGATGGACAAGTGGTCAGTGAGCCTTAACTATATATATACTAAGATATATACTATATATAGACTAAGATGTTTTTTCGGACATGTCAGCAACGCGCGATGAGTAATGAGTATAATGGGCAGGGGCACTACGAATGTAGTGCGGGACAATACGTTGAGAATGTGGGTTTCACAGCCTGTAAGCAGCTAAGGGTGTTCATTTCATTGTAAATTTTGACTGAATAACATTAAAGAGATGATCAACATAAACAAAGCACCCTCTGTAGAAGCAAAGCAAGTAGACAAACGTAGGATCATCTATCTGTCGTTGCATTCCCAAAGCACAGCTGAAAGATTCTGGGTCCCACTGAGAGTCTGTAACATCAAATATATAATTAAAAAACACTAGATCGTCCTGAGAAATGACTAGATGTTGAAACTGCCCTGGAACGAAAGTTCCAGCGAGTGTTGCTTGCATGTGGCAGTTTAAATTCTGTCTCAGTTAGCAATACAGTTCGTTTTGATGATTTGCTGAAAAACGAATGGAATGTAGCAAGATCACTTACAAACATGCATACTTGTCATATGATTTTGGAGGAATGTAACAGTACCACATTCAGTTGGTGTGCGTAACAATGAAGAAACAGCGTATAGGGACAGAACTGCTTCACCATTGATGTAGTCCTCTTCCTCTGCCCGCCATTACTGAAGCGCTTGGTTGACTAACCACCTTTCCTTCCACATTCCATTCTTTCAATACTGCATGAACAATGTTTGACAAACTTTCAGCAGTTTTATCTCCAGAGACATCGTAAAATCCAACGAATCTTTCCTCAATTTTGTCTGCAATACAGTACCTGAATATTATACTCATTTTACTCTTACAAGATACGTCTAATGTTTCATCAGCCTGAATCGAAATGAAATTGCAGATCTGAATTTCAGATTTTATTTTCTTATTAAGTGCCAGAGTTATCATTTCTATTACATCATTCTGTATATCTGGAGACGTTACTTTAAAGGTTGAGCATGATGACAGATGGTCTCGGATTAACTGCTCTCCTGGAGATAGTAAATCCAACAATTCCAGATAGTTTCCTTTGTTGCTGAAGGATTCGTCTTCTCGATGGCCGCGAAAGGGTAGTTCTTGTTTACAAATAAATACAATTGCCTGAATAAGTCTAGCCAATACTCTCCTGTTGTATGCAACTTGTTCATTGTATTTTATTGCTGTAAGACCAGCGGCTTCAGAAAGGGCGTGCTCAATTCTACTTTTGCCGAATAACTGAAATGATTCTTTGTTCTGCAGGTGACGTTTTGATGTCTGATGTTTTTGTGCTTTCCTGTCAAAGTTATTTATTGTACAAATGCCCTCATTGCATCATTCATTTTCACCACCCAACAGAAGACATATATAACAATATAATCTGTTATTAACTGCATTCGTAGTCAGCCAAGCATACTTTTCGTACCAGGCTGTCTGAAAAGTGCGTTTTTGTTTGGCTTCACTTAAAAGTACGCTGAGTATAGGAGTAGGTCATTTGTCCTTCAATTCGCACTTTTTTTCGTATGTTAATGTAGAAAAAGGCGTTTTTAATAAAACTTCTATAAGGTGTACAATTGCTGGCTCCCTCATGTTGGCGACAAAACTAAAATATGCACTAAAATCACCCAAGAATGACTATGAACACAAACCGCACGACTGTTCACTTTGCAGAGACTATTTTATTTTATTTATTTATTTATTTATTTATTTCGTATTCCATTAATCCGTATTGTGATAAATCACAAGGATGTGGAATGAGTCATGATTACATACAACAGATATAATACACATATATAAAATGACAAAAATGTACCATAAGATTATGAATAAGTTTGTAGGTTAAAATCAAATCAAAGGTATAGCTCAAGTAATATAAAACAATACCTAAAAAGGAAATATAGTACATTTTCCAAATTAAACAAATAATACACATATATAAAATGACAAAAATGTACCATAAGACTATGAGTAAGTTTGTAGGTTAAAATCAAATCAAAGGTATAGCTCAAGTAATATAAAACAATACCTAAAAAGGAAATATAGTACATTTTCCAAATTAAACAGTTAATGTGATCTATAGCAAACAAATTTTTATCAGTATAAAAAATCATTGCTTTATCTGTAGATACTCATCAAGAGAATAGAAGGAATTTACCATTAGGTATTCTCTCAATTTACATTTAAAAGTAGGTAAGACATTAATGTGATCTTTAATACCTGATGGAAGGGAGTTGAAAATTTTTGTGGCTGAATAATGAACACCTTTCTGAACAAGACTTAAATGTTTCAGATCCCTGTGTAGATCATTTTTAGACCTAGTATTATGATCATGACATTCACTATTAGTTTTAAAAAGAGATAGGTTGTTAGAAACAAAAATCATCAAAGAAAATATGAATTGAGAGGTAAGTGTTAATATTTGTAACTTATGAAACAGACTTCTGCAAAAATATCTTGGATGAACACCACTCATGATTCTAACAGCTCTCTTCTGTGCAGTAAATATTTTTTTGGCTAAAGGCTTGTTGCCCCAAAATATTATGCCATACGACATGATAGAATGAAAATAACCAAAGTAGGCAGCTTTAGTAGCGTCCTCATCACCAATGGGGGTGATTACACGCAGAGCATAAGTTGCCACACTGAGCCTTCTATGTAGGTCTAAGATATGCTCAGACCAGTTCAGCTTGCCATCAATTAGAATGCCCAAGAACTTAGATGATTCACAGTGTAGTATATTTTGGTTGCCACAGTTTAAGTGGCATACTTCATTTTCTTGTTGAGATGTGTGAAATTGCATATACTGAGTTTTCTGAATGTTTAGAGTTAGTCCGTTGCACTTAAACCAGTGTAGGATGTCAACGAGTACAGCATTACATTTATTTTCTAGGTCACTGTTAGTTCGACTTTCAAGCAGAATAGTGGTGTCATCGGCAAAAAGAGTAAATTTACACTCGGTGTCTGTGCAAAGTGGGAGATCATTGATAAAGATAAGGAAAAGCAAAGGTCCTAGGATGGACCCCTGAGGCACACCACACTTTAATGTGCCCCAATCAGAAGAAATGGGACTATCATTGGCACCATTAATTATCACCTTCTGTTTTCTGTTTTGCAGATATGATTCTATCCATCTACCAATGCTACCTAGTTTCGATACCTGCTGGCAAGTGCAGCGCACCGGCCTTCATGGAAGAGGGGAAGTGGAGGGGAGCCGAGAACGCTCAGGCGCACACATCCAGGTAAGGGAAGGGAGGCAGAGACTGGGAGCAGTCGAGTCTCAAGCAGGTAGATACACCATTACTCAGGGTGCGGCGGCGCGGCCTACAATGATATCTTCGCACATTTAGTGCTCTTAGTAGAAAGTTATTTATATTTCTGTTATGAATTGTTATTGCATCTTTTTTAAGCACGAATACAGGGGAGACTAAGTCTCAAAGTCTCCCCTCACGCTACGCCACTGGCGAGTATGTCAATGATTACAGAACTCCAGACATGTATGCGTAAAAACCAATTATGTAACTTCATTTGTTCGCGGAGATAATTACCCTTCACATATTACCTGGCCTAAACCTGGATTTGAATGAAAACTAGCTTGACCTAACCTCGATCTAAACCTAGCAACATATGCATTAACTTTAACCAAAATCACCCCAATACATGAAAACCCTGTCTAACCTACACAACTCCCAATTATTTTTGTTCTTTTCTAAATATTCAAATCATTAAACAGTTGTAACGCCGGAAATGCATATCCTCCTATTTCCATCTATTGTACTATTATTTTTTTTCCTTGCTTTGTTACCTCAAGATATGACATTTCTGTCTCTTTGAATATTGTAATTGTTTTACTGTTTGTATATATAGATTTATGCACTTATGTCGATGTATAATTGGTTGTTTTGTTAATATTATTTGTATTTTTACGCTGGGTCTTGCCTAGGGAAAACTACGCTATCGAACGATTACATCGATAGGTCGTGTGAAGAATCAAAGTGTGTAGGATCTTTGGTAGTGGTAACTCTGCCGCGTGGAGCGCACAGGCGTCTAAAGCTAGCGAAATGAGGGATGCTCAACTACCTGACCTACCGATAGATGGCTCTACCAGCTGATTACTGTCGTCTGTATTGCCCGCCCTATTCGAATTTGCCAAGAAGTTTCTCTCGGTCTGTACGGTGTATAAGGAATTAAGGATTATCGAAATGGTGATTTCTTGTTCCGCTTTCAACTGTACGAAACGATGGAGTAAGGAAAGTGACTTACCATTTCACAGGTAATAGGACTACCGATACAATACGAGCCGCTAAAGAAGTGGATTACTTCCATGAAGTGGAAAGATTTTAATCCTACGTCTTGCAGTTTTCTTTGCGGAAACCTTTTCCGGCAAGGTGATTACGTAGTGAGCCCTGGAACATGGAAGAAACGTTTCAGACCCGAAGCAGTGCCATCAGTTTTTGACTTTCCGGCACATTTGATGCCACCAAATAAACAGCCACGACGACATGTTGTTAGGATTTTGAGTGACAACGATGCTTCTCCATTTGAGGTAGCTAATGAATTTCCTTGCTATGTGTATGCTTTTTGACTTTTGTGAATTTATTTCGTACGGACACAAATGGGCTACATAGGTCTAAGCAGTGTTGTAATACAGGTCCATATTTTTGTTTTTAGCGTTCTGTCCTGGAATCCGTGCTCGATTTGCCCACTGCAGAAGCTACTGATTGCGTGGAGAATGTTGTCAATGAGAATTCTTCTGTGGAAAGCATGTCCCATTTATCCAATGTAGAAGCTGCGAATTGTGTCGAAAACGTTAGTATAAGGATGTTTTCACATCCCCAAAGTTTTCTTATAATATTTTTTCATCAAGCCTTGAGTTATTTCAATCATATATAACGAAATTATTTGTTTATTTCAGAGTGCAGTTGGTTCTTAAGTAATTGATTGTGGTATACAGTCGAAAGTAGAAATGGAAGACAAGGCGACCGAAACTTGCAATTTTTTCTCAGACAGTGTGCATGAATTAAAACGTAAACTGAAGTGCGCCCGTAAAAAACTTCGAAGAAGAGAGAAGAAAGTGTTTTCCAAGGATGACATCATAAGTTCATTGAAGGAGAAGGGGCATATTCCTGAGAAGTTACATAACTTCCTTAATCATCAGAAAGGAACACAAGTGGAATTAGTGTGCAATTTAGTGAACAACTCTCTCTTGTCAAAGGGTAATAGATACACAACAAATGTGAAAATGTTTGCGATGACTGTGAACTTTTATTCACCAGAAGCATATGAATACCTGCAAAAATTAATGCCTCTGCCCCATAAATCATTAATTTCCAAATGGGTGGCAAGTATAGACTGTGAACCTGGCTTCTTAAAAGATGTTTTTAAGTACATTGATTTGAACCCAATTGTAAGGGAGCAGTTCCGCGATTCATGTCTAATTGTAGACAGTATGGCAATTGGGAAGCAAGTACTTTGGGACCAAGGAACTAAGCAATACACAGGTTTTTTAGACTTTGGTAGGGAAGTGCCTCAGTCAAAAGAAGTAATAGAGGCATCTTAGGCTCTGGTTTTCATGCTTGTCTCTATTAAAGGCAAATTTAAATGCCCGATTGCCTATTTCTTTATCAACGGTGTACAGGCAAATAATCAGGCCACATTGATAAAATCTGCTTTAGAGAGGCTGCATAGTTCTGGCATTAGGGTTTGGTGTATTACATGTGATGGCTGCAAGGTAAATATAAGCACTTTACGTTCACTTGGCTGTACTTTAAATTTTTCCAAGGGTGATTTTAAAAGCTACTTTCCTCATCCTGTGGAAAAATACAATGTTTATTGTATCTTGGACATGTGTCATATGATTGTTTGCCAGAAATGCTCTAGCAGAAGTATCTGCTATTGACTCTCCAACTGGCATTTCATTCAGCAATTGAACAAGGTACAACAAGAAGGTATGACATTTGCCAACAAACTATCAGGACAACATATAAGTTATGTAAATAGAAAAATGACTGTTTCATTAGCTCCACAGACTTTTGAGTTCTAGTGTGGCAGATAGTATAAAGTTTTTGAGGAGGGTTGGTGATTCAAATTTTAAAGGAAGTGAAGCAACAGTAGAATTCTTGTATAATATTGATAGGGTTTTTGATATTCTGAACTCCAGAAATCCATTAGGTAAAGGGTATAAGAGCCCCCTGAGGGATGACAACAAATCTTATTGGCTTGCTATTTTCACACACACTGAAAATTATATCAAAAGCTTAAAAATCATTGGTGTTCCGTCACTGCTCCATGCAAGAAATACTTTTGCTTTTGGGATAATTTTCAATATGCAATCAGTCAGGCACATAGCTCTGACAAGTATGCTTTGTGTTGAATCTCCTCTGAAGTATTTTCTAACATATAAACTATCACAAGACCACATAGACCTTTTTTTTTCCTGCATTCGGTCCAGAGGTGTTTGGAACAATACAAATGCATACCAGTTCAAATGTGCCATGAGAAAGTTGCTCTTGGGTAACAGTGTCACTGCAATGAATGGGAATTGCTCAAATTTTAATGTGTGTTGTTTGCCACCTGTTTATGATTTTTATGCAAGAAAGCATGTAGTAAAAAGTGATGAAAGTGCTGCAGAAAATGAAGTAGAGAAGTGGTGTCACCTCTTGATGATAAGTTGATGATTAAGTTCTCATTTTACAAGCAAAACATACTGTATTATATTGCAGGGTATGTGTCATTGCGCCTTTCAAGGCAGATCACATGCAAAGACTGTCTTCACATACTGAAGCCACCAGTAGTTAAATCTGCATTAGAATGTGATTCTCTCTATGCTTTTCCCAATATGGCCAATAAAAATGCATTTGTAAATTTTGTTAACCGGGGAAAACTGGTTAAAACAAGTGACTGTGTGTACTCTGTTGTAGAATACTCAGAAACTGTTTCAGATGTTTCTGATTGCTCGGGATATGCGACAGAAATATGTACAGGCCAAGATTTTGCATTGTGTTAAAAATAAATTTGTAGATTACCCATTTCCTGCTCTTGGTCATGATTACCATTGTGAAATTAGGATTGAGGAACGTACATGAGGCTCAACTTGTTTGTAAGATTGCATCCCTATACTCCTGCATACGCTTAAAAACATATGGAAAAAAAGCAGCTGAGAAAATTTTAAACAACAAATCAAGTATAAGGCAGAATTTAAATAAACTCATATTGTTTAATCATGTATAGTGCTAAAATTGGAAAATATTATGTAATGGGACATTCTATGCAGATGGGTGTGACATTTTGGCAGATTTTTTAGAACTATTTTGTCCATAGATTTGTTGTTGTGTAATGATGAACTTCAAAAGATGAATCACATTGAAGTAAAATTAACTCTTTATGTCCTGTGTAGATATTGTAACAAAATTATAATTGTTTATTATACAAGCTTATATTAAGATGTTTGGTGTTACAAAATATGCACTTGCATTAAAAACAGGTGATTTGTGTGAAATTAATGAAAAAAAAAATGTTCTGAGACGTATTTGACAGATGGCTTTAAGTGTGACAAAATGTTTCCCTCAATAGCTATGTCAACTTGAATTTTTCACTGTAAGAAAACAGTTTAATCACAGGATGGGTGTGATCTAATGGAGTATGCAGTGGCCCTATGTTTCAAACAGTAATGTTTGTGGATACTCTGCAACATAAGAGCAATAAAATTGTTACTCTGTTAATTCTTGTTTTAATACTTCCTAGAACGAACACAATGTGCCAATTGATCGTAAGCATTCTTATTACTTTAGAACCTAATTTTCTGAATTTTGTCTTTATTCTGCTAGGATGTCTTTCTATTATATTTTGCTGTGTTGAGGAAGGGGGGGGGGGGGAGGAAGAATGCAAATATCTTTCTAGCACTACAAAGTACAGAATATAGTGATTACAGGTACACTTGGAAATCTAGGACATTTCAGTATTCGTGTTACATGCCTAATTTTCATCAACATTTACCTTAATTATACAGTTACACTTTTTGCTGATTTGAACTGTGTACTATATGTTAAAAAGATTTTGTCTGATCATAGTAATAAAAGCATTTCATTTTGTTAGTTCATATGTCCCATACGGAACTGAAATTATGAAGTTATGATGACAAAGGAAGGAAATAACATTAAGGAATCTTACTTCACAGAAATTGTGCAAAAATGGTTACACTCTTTGCTAGTTAACTTCAACATAAACCATTTAGTTTTCCATTAAGAGTGAAAGCAGTTGCACGAGTCACATAAAGAACAAAGCTTCCCATATGGAACTAAAGTATTTTATGTTTGTGTTATTGCAGACCCAAAGTACTGTGATCTTCATATTTCTATTTAAAAAAGTTTGTAACTCAAATTCACAGACATTTTGGAATCTGTACATACATGTGTGTAGAATGGTACTTTTCATGTGCCATGTGGAACCTTTAATTTTCTGGTTTAAATATAATTTATTTCATGAATTACCTTTAATACCAACACTGTCTGATTGCATTATTTACCATTTAGAAGAAGAAATATTAGTGTACAGAATAACAAACCTCATGAAAAATGTGAGAGATTGTTCTGTACAGAACTTGGAATGGCTCTTTATCAATTACAGGTAAAAAGAAGGCATCTATTAAATGTTCAAAGAAGCCAGTCAGTACCTCTTCATTCGCCATAGAGGTGATAAAGTAATAAAACAATTTACTTTTTCAGAATTTCTGCTAAGTATTAAAAGTGTGAAGACCTATTCAATTAGTATTTGCTTTACCAATAACCTGTAGTACAAGCACACCTTTAAGCAGGTAATTATGGGAGTTAAGAGTTACGTTAAAATTAAAGATACTGACTTTTATTACTTGCTCACAAAGCATTGTAGTTGCTGTACAGTTTATGCTGTATGTGGTGTACCCAATATGATTCCTGGAGGACATAATATGCTGTTATCCTATGGGAGTGCACTGGTACCACACCTATTGAAAGTATATTTTGCTGTGGAATAGTTGTATCAGATGTCTGTACCAGAAAACAAATCTTCACTGTGACACCCTCACATTCTTGGTATGCTATTAGCTATTATTACAGGAATACTCTTCACATGGAGGAGGAAGCATAGTGAGATTTTCTTTTTCATCATTTCCAACATTGTACACAACTTTCTTGCACTTTTGTTATCACATTTTTCCCTTGATAATGGAGAAGAGAGAGGGGGAAAAAATTAAGTGAGCTTTCATAGAAACTGAAAACTCTACTTGCGTCATTTGTTATTTTCAAAATGTTACTCTCTTTCCAAATACTGTTCTATTTCTTTTTGAATTTCTCAGGTTATTACATATTATTTACTGTACATTGTTCACCAATAATTCTGTTGTTACCGGATAGTTTGTAATGTGGCACTACCTTTGTGCAACTGGTATTGGCTAGTGTACTTTTGCACATAAGAAAATCGACTGGACTAGAATGTCCTGTCAGTATAGGACAAATTCAGACAATATGGAACTTTTTACACTAAATTTGCAATATAATGTCACCCTTGTCTCACACAGATTGTAGCAGCCATTGGGATGTCTGTCTGGCCAGCTTCTGCAGCTTTCACTAAAATTCCATGGTTGTAATTCAAAGTGTAATTAATTTTGCTCACTGACATGTTTTAAATTCAATTTTAAAATAAAACCATTGTACCAGTCATTGTTTGGGTGTCAGACTGGAAAATTACAGTTTTAAGACACCCCAGCCTTAAAATTAACAGCTGTGATCGAGGTTATTTTCAACAAGTTCCTTCACTTCCTACATCATCATGGTTCAGTCCAATATGATATTATTACTAGACTTAACTTCCAAATGATACAAGTCATGCATTTAAGAGGAGCCTTAACGTTGGCCTTTGTGTTTGTCTCATTTAAACGTATTTCTTGTCTCGTATCAAAGACTGAAGAACTGTTAAAAACTGGTGCTCCTACCTTATCACTCAGTTAAAATACAACGTGTCATGTACAGGCGTTAATAAAATCATGGCATTTAAATTTCTGATCAAAGAGAGAGCCAAATTCGTAAGTGCATGTTGCAATTACAGTGTCAGCATATATGCAGATCGGTAATGCATCACTTCAGATAACGAAAAAAAATTATGATTTTTTCCGTTTATACGAAGTAATACTTTAATAGTTCAGTTGTAATTTCTGTTGTCAGTAAAGATACCCCTAAGCAAACGATGTCAACTTTTTTTCAAGAGACGTCTTCACTGTTTTCCACACTTGACTTTCCGAATTATACCTGTAGTTAACAGCTTTGGCAAGTAAGGTAATTTGTTGACCTCCATTGAATCTATAATAGTGTTTTAAAACGGGCAAATAAGTAAAGCACTCGTAAAATTAATAGTAAACAATTTATAGGTCAGCTTGTCAAACTTTCAAAACACACTCGAATTTAGGAATTTCATAGCAGAACTGTCACTGTTTTTTCTCGCTAGATTAGAAACACTTCATTATGTTGATGTGTAGATATCTAGGACATCCAATATAAAATACTTATGAGGGCGCAGAACGAAAAACATTTTCATCCGTGTTTTGACACTTCGCTTTTGGAGGATGCTAAGTTCACCCAACCTGGATATGATGTGACGTCATTATGACGTATATACGCTTTAGTCGATTAACATACCTATCGACATTTACGAACGTTCGAGATTCTAAACTGTCGTCAGCTAGTGGTTTGTTTTGACACGTGCGATTCTGAAAACAGCTCGGTGTGGCAGCGTATATGTATTTCGCCAAAATAAAAGAGCTGGATATTAATAGAAATATTCCTGACCGTGGCCTTGAAAACACCACGGACAACACGTTTCGTAAAAAAGTGAAGTCTTCTTATGTCCCGAACAGATTAGATTGTGTGATTGTTGTATTGAATGCTTACGCCGAAAATAATATTTATTTATTATCAACATTTTAGTATGGTTTCATACAATTGGTCTTGTCAGTACATATTAGATTGTAGCTGCACACTCTTGCTGACTTTTTTCTTTTATATAGCTGAAAGAGAACTCGTGCAAGTTTGTTAGCTAAGTAATTTATATGTCCATCCCAAGATGTCTTTTTATCAAGCATAATTCCAAGTAATTTTACACTCGGACCGCAGAGAAAGATACTTTAGTGTCCAGTAATGACTGGTGTGTAGAATGATTGAATTTCGAACTTAAAAAGGAAAATATGAGGCATTGCTGAAGAAAAATCGTCGACCGGAGGTGAAATACGAGGGGAAGTTGATTTCTCAATGTAATCTTAACCAAAGGTTAGTGTCTAGTACTGACTGACGTATGAAATGATTGAATGCAGTGTCAAAGCATTCCATGGTGGTATGATAAACCAGACGTGCTGTATATTATGTCATGTATACAACCACAATAGTTTTAGCATGTACCTGGCTATGTGAATGTAGTTTATGTCAGCAGTATAATTTGCTAAGACAAGATTATGCAAAATACGAATTGCATCACAACATGAGCGGATACCTTAAACTATGCATAAGTCTCGTTACTTTTGCTGGATGCAGCTTGCAGAAGATGGCACCAGTAAAGGTCTCTTATTCGGAGAACCAATGTGTTAGGTCATCATATACTCAGTTCAGCTTTGGAGTCTACTGTTCACAAACGAATGGCGCAGAGCACAGCGCTACCCTGTCACAGCCTCTCGAAAGTTCAAGAAAGTCGAATAGTCGATATACGGTTTCTATCGTTTTCGATGTAGCGTGTATACGTCATAATGACGTCACATCACATCCAAGTCCGGTGAACTTAGCATCCTCCTTCGCTTTTTGTCAAATTCAGATATGGCGGACACTCAATGATACGATCTCTTGACCGGCACGCGCTAGAGCCATCTATCGGTAAGCCCGGTAGTTGAGCATCCCTCATTTCGCTAGCTTTAGACGCCTGTCGTGGAGCGCGGGAAGAAAGAGAAGGTGTGTGGCGGGAGTAGCGAGTGGAGCATGTGTGTTGTGTGACGCTCCCGCGAGTTGCCGCGCTTTCGGGGTTTGGCAGCATGTAATTGCGCTCGACTTGCGATGATAGTTTCCGACATGGTGTCGCGGACGGGAAACATTAACTAGTGCACATCAAGAGCCCGTTTCGTCTGGTGACCGTGTCGAGAAGAAGGCGCGCCAACATCCAGCTTCTGCAACAGCGACGGCCGACAATGAGTGACTGTCGCCACCTCCTCGATCGACGGCTTCAAACCTTCAATCAACCAACAAGGAAGACTGGAAGCAAGTAAAGTTTTAGAACTGTATGGCAGACCTCAGCTTTTCAAACTGTTCCATTTTCGTCAATATAACTACAGCAACTTAGCATGAACTTTTGTTGCTCATTGTCCCAATTGCATTACCAAGCAGAGTCCCTTCCTTTTCCGAAATGAACCCGAGTGTCGTTGAGATTCAAACGCCAGCATTAAAGTAATATAGCTAATTCTATTTCACTGCTTTAATTTCAAAGTTCAGTTAGCTGGCTACAATATTCAGATTACACAAGCACAAATTAAGGGTGCGAGTTTTGTTACCATATTTTAGCTTACCTGTGACTGCAGCTCAGCTTGGTAGGTACTAAATTTTACTACTGTTAATTGTTTGGAATCATTTAATTCAAGTTCAAAGTTAAATCTCATCTTTCTAAATTGCGTAGATTCAAGTAGCTTTTGAAATGATTGTTGAGGTAGTCCAAGACTAACCGTATTTTACTGAATTTCGATGTGCTTCAGAAAGAAAGCTCACTATTAACTTCAGTCACTAAATTAACTTTCGATTTCCCGGTTTTATTAATTCTTTTGCTAAATTAAGTCAGGGTGTAGCGAAATTTATTACTTCTGACAAACTTTCAGTTTTCACACTACACGTGTCAACCTTCAGTTGCCACGCTTCTAGTGCTAATCATATGTGTAATAACCTTTCTTTTTCAGTTACTATAGTAATTGTCCTTAGGACTGGCGACCGTGATTTCCCCCAAATCTCAAATACCTAATTACCGCTAGTTAATTGTTAATGTAACGGCTGCACATTTACTTTCTTTATTAACTTTACCCCTTTTCAAAATTAATTTCCACCAGTTTCATTAGCACATTTCCTTTCATTTAGATGTAACCCTTTCCTCCCTCTTTACCGACAGGTTAACTTCGGTGACGATTGCTTTTCCAAAACTCCCATTAGGTACACGCGGTTTCATTTTTCACTGTCATTAAGGTCGGTAAGTGAGGGGGAGGTTACACAGTACAATGCTGACTTACTGTGGAATGTGTAAAACTTCTTGCTACTGAGAATGTAAAAATTCTTTAAATGGATAATAAATTAGTTACACCTGCATGTATGGACTTGTGCTATTGCACTTGTTTAAAAAATGCACAATTTCATAGAAAGTGAAATGATTAGACTGTGTAGTAAGTAACGGGCGAGAACACACGTACTGACAAGCTACTGTAGTTTATCTACAGTTGTAGAAAACATTTTTCCAACAGATACTGAAATAATTTAAATACATAAGATTCATGTCATAAAATTTATTTATTCAGCAGAGGCAAACAGGTACCCAGGATGATTTGCCTCAAAGGAGAGTGAACATATGATACACTGTCAATTTTCTGTTAAGTCAGTCATATTATTTTCCTAACACTGATGAAGGGGTGAGTGAAAGACAGACTGTTTTTCTTTCTTTTTCATTTCATATAAGAAGCTAGACAAGGTGGAAAACACTAAAAAATGACTTCAGGTTGTGATGTTAAGACTTGCTGCAGTAAGGACATAAGGAGGAAAAAAATTAAAAGGGATGGATTGCCATAACAATAAATTACTTGTTTCAAATTAGAAGCACAATGACAAATTTGAATACAAAAAGGAAGTGAATAGTTTCACTGCTTGTGTTGGGTGGTGAAATCAACAAGAAGTACATCACCAGGCAACTTAATATTTGTGGCTAATTTGATATTTAAAAAGTAATTCAAAATTTGGTAATTTACTGAAAGAGAAAATGGCAATTGATTTTTAATTGTGGCGAAACTGTGCTAAATTTGGAGATGCTGTGAAATAAAACTTGATTAGGTTCACAAAAGACACCTGAATTTGTGGTCTAGTGAGCACAGACATGCTTTAAACACTGATGAGAAAATACTGTCTGCAACTCCCTTCATCCCTAATAGAGGAATGTACAATAACAAGGATTTAAAAGAGATGTTGCATACAGAGTGGCTCCAGCTTACGAAGAAGTAGATACAACTTTAGCAAATTCTTGTAATACACTGAATAAGAATTGAGGAGTTACACTGAGATACAGTGATTCCATACTGAACCGTATTCCTGGCTGTGAAAGTAATGCAAGTTAGGATTATGTAACTGGTTAGCTATTTGAAGAAAATGATGCAATTATTTTTGATTTTGAGAATGGTAATAGAAATGAGAATTAAGAACAAAATGATGACTTGCATCAAAGGGTTAAAGACAATGGAGATAGCAATAGGAGCAGACGTGCACAAAGGAAGTACTTTCAACTCGTTGATACCATACTCTTACAGCGAAGAAACCAACTGGCAGCCATTGTCGACAAGTTTCTTTCTTAAGGCATCTGGAGTGTCTCAATGTTGCATGTGCAACTGAATTGAGAATTCAGTAAATATCAAAACCAGGACAGTGTTCTAGCAATACAGATACTACCTTATTTTTCAATTCTGTATTTTCTGACGTTGTCTGGACAGCCCACATAGTCCAGAGTGGAAATCTACACTACTGTACATACAAAGTGGGACTTATAAAGGGAGATGACAGGATAGGAGACAGACAGTTGGGTCTCAGTAGCATGAGGTATGAAAGAGAGATTACAGAATTGAAAACACAGTACAAATATGTTTTTTGTAAAAACTATGACAGGAAAAAACAACTGTTGTTGGTAAGTCAAGGAGGACAGCAGGAGGAAGAGCATTGACAGGTTGTTTTTCCAACCATTTTAAATTGGAACATGCACATTACTCAGAATTCTTATCATTTTAAATCTGCATAAGTGGTGGGAAATTCAAATTTTGATGAAACTAAAAGGATGCATAGGACCAATAAGCTATTATTGCTATCTTGAATTTCGTAGCCCTCACAAATCTGCCAAAATGGATGAAGGGAGTTGGATAAGAAGTTTCACAACACTGATCTCAAATTGTTTTTTTTTCCTTTGCAGCATTTTTAACTGCCAGGACCAGCACTAGATGAGTACTGAAATTGTGTGCTTCCACTTGAGTAGACCCGAGTAGTTTTTGTGGCAATGTGTCATTATAAGTAATCCTAAAACATACACAATGAAGCACCCTAAATATGTGTGCTTTCAAGTATTCCACGAGCAAAAGCACCATCTCATAGCAGGTAATGTAGTAATCCAAAACTTTAATCATCATCAGCGCCATATTGTCGGTCAGCAATCTATTCAGTTGTCACTTCTTGCTTTGCAGTAGTTTTGAAGGGGAATGACGGCAACAAAAGCCTCATCTAGCAAACTGTATACTGACAGGGCCTAAAAAAGAATTTATCAGTACATCCACTTCTGAACAAGAGCACAATCTCAAAGGTCCCGAGACCTATGTTTCCCTTTGACCTATTGAAATAATTGCAAAGAGAGATACTTCAGTAGTGCCTTCCAATTAGATGCGAGTGAATACACTGCCTGATTATCCACATTGTCTAAATATCTATGACTTCCCTCTGACTGCTGATTAAACAGGTAGCAATTCTAGACAAAGAAATTTCAACACTTCTACAGGTCAAATGGCACCCAACATGTTTATATCACCTTCTTTACACTCTCATAATAATAATGAGCCAGAATAAATGATACTAGATTTTAAAGCACTAAGAGTGAGTGAACATCAACAAAATTCTCGGCAGGTGGTGGTTGAAGTGATCACTGTAGCAAACATTTACTAACGCCACTATTGCTGGCACCTGTTTCGATCACAACCGAGATAGATTCTTCCTACACATCGATCAGGGGCCTGAAGATGACGCAGTAAGACACCGAAACTGATTGCCAAATCAGGGTGTATACGTAGACAAGGAAAAAAAAAAATCCCGGATTTCCCGGTTAAAAATACACTTTCTCCCAGCTGAAAACATACTTTTTCACTGTTAACTGGCAGTATATTTTCTCTCGGAATTGAATAACTTATCAGTCCTTTGAATGATTTTATGCACGGGCATAGAATTTCCCGGCGCTTTAGAAAACTAAACACGGGGAAAAAAAACAAGTTTCGGAAAGATCTTTGATGTGCAGCAACATGTGTTACGAAAGTATAAATTCGAATTCCACCAAACACCGCATGTTACTTTCCGAGCACTGAAATCGAGATCACGATGCGCTTTTGTAAGCCAGTCATAGCTCATGTCACGTGATCTCGCCAACCGATGACAGTGGGTATTCAGAGCTTAGGACGTGTGATGTAGTCAGCCAATAGCAACATCACTGGTAAGTAGCGCGCGCACACACAAACAGAAAAAGTTAACGGTTTAAAATTAATATACATAGTGTTGCTACGAGAAACGCAAAGCTTTAACATATAATATTGGTCTGTAAGATTAATAAGCTGCAAGAGAAGCTAAGCTTTCACATGTAATGTTGGTCTTTTATGCACGTATTACAATTTACGACGTATCACACAAATGTGCCAGTAAAATTTTTAATAACGACATAAATGTCTGATCTTCTGCGCTCGAAATTCATCTAAATGGCTCGTCATCAAAGAGTTGATTTTTAAATGAGAGTCAAACGCTCTGTGATTTAAGAAATTCATTGTACATTCTCGCACATAGTTCAACTTGCGTAAAGGGAAATTTGCTTTGATGGTAAAGCTTTTCAAACCACCATTCGGAATATTTTCCTGCGACCTGTTAGAAATAGGTTCGTTTCTGCAGCTGCCAGATGACAGGCGTCACCGCGCTTGCGCAACTACGATGCCGTAGGGAGCCCATATGTTCGTACGTGTAAAACATAAAAACATCTTACATTATGTCATAAAAGAAACAAGACATCAGAGGATACTCAAAGAGCATCGGAATTTCGTGTCCCATACTAAAATGTGTACATTTAAAGTGCACATTAGTATGTCCAGATTCCCAGTGAAGAAGGACACGACCTGATATTAAGCTTATCAATGTGGTTTTCGGGATGTAAATTTTCTTGGAGTACCAATACTGTGTTATCTCATGTTTGGTTGTTTATTATGTCATAATGCCATACGTGCTAGAAGTTGAAAACGCGCACTTGAAATGCAGCGAACAGTGTGTGGAATTAAACACTTCATTTCAAATATATTGTCTGCCCCAGCGGAAAAAATTAATGAAAGAAAATTTCTTTAACAAAACAAAAAAAATAACTTCATTGTTCTGCAAAGCAATTAACGCTTGACTGTCAAGAAGGTGGAAATAAAATAAAATCTGCAACCAACAACACATTTTAGCCTTCCATAATTATGTCATTGTATTTTAATTCACTTGATAGCTCCCGGCTACAGAAATCTGCTTTGTTGTCATTTGACGTGAGAGCAGTAGATGAAGAGGAAACAGCAAAATCACTAAATGTAAACACGGGTCACGTGGAGACTACCCACTTCCCCACTAAAACTCAGTCTGCTCTGCGCATCAGCTCTGGGTCTACGGTATTTCCGAACCGGGGCAATACCCCGCCATTCCCTCGAGCGTTTGAGATAGGACGTCAAAAATTAAAAAACTAATTTTCAAAAATATATTCATTTTGTAGCGCACAGTTTTCTGAAGAGTCTGATGCATAAAACATGCATGTTCGAGGAAATGTAACACGTGTTATTTGGTGTTAAGTGTGCCAAAGTGCAGTGCCTCGCCTCCTCACACAGCATTCTTCTTCTCCTTCTATCGCACGTCTCTCCACTTCGCTCTGTGGAATTCAAAGGTGTATATTTTGTAATGGATGCCATCAAACTATATTCAGGACAGTGAAAATTGAAATGTCCTGTGGTGTCTCTCCTGCCTACAGTCAGCCGGTTTGACATCCTGTCTTTTTTTTTTTAAAAAAAAAAACTTCAGAAAATATGCACTCTTTATTCCCTATCAACTAACAACTTGCTGCTTTGTGTACGACAAAATTAAATATAGGATACATAGACCCAGTAAAAACATGAGACAATCAAGACAATACACTTTTATTCAATTCTTAGGTCCTAGAGGTTTTTTTCTCTCTAATCTTGCTACAGCTTTACATGACGTACTTTCCTTTCTGCGAAAGTTCGTCAAACATGCTACATGAAAAATCGAAATGTCGCTGTCTAATACTGCAAAAGCTGTTAATACAAATAGGGCCCAAGACTGGTGTGGTTTCCCTATCTGATTATGTCTATTTTGTTACTGTCTGCTAGATAAAACAAACTAAGCCTTTCTAATACTGCAACAATTGAAATATCAAATGCCTATTAGGCCTCCTACAAGCAAAAAGCTTTACGTTAGGCAATAGTTTCACACCTCATTCATACGTTCCAGTTTCTCAAGCATGAGATCGAAAAGTAGTAGTATGAAATTTTTATACAAACTTGGAATCGTCATATTGTTCCATAATTTCTCCTTCCTCGTCCTAACAGTCTTATCACTAATTCTGTAACTATTCCTGCCAATGTCAAAGCTTATCAACAGGTTAACGTCACTAACTCTGCTAGAATCACCGGTTTAGTTAGCCCGCGATTATTCTCCGGTTAGGCGTTGTTACATGTTCGCACAACGCGTTTTCCGCGCTTCTTCCCGAATAGAACTTAAGCGGCTGCTAGCTGGGGACTGTGCAACTGGCCCTTACTAGTATAGCGTCAAAATGTCATTTTCTTCGGTACACGGATAAGGTAATATGTGATCTTCTTACCTGTTATTCGTTTATTCCCACTCCTGTAGTCTGAATCTATGCATTTCGCTAATAATTATAACAACGCCCATCATTCGTAAACCCAATCAACCAGACAGCGGTTAGCATTCGGCCGTTCGGCTTTACTCCGGTCAGCTCGTATCGCCGCTTTTATCTGTAGGAAAGTTTGTTTCTACATGCGACGAGGATTCCCCTGACAGACATCATATACACTATGCACGCATTCACAAATCAACGTACGATTCATTCAGAAATCAACTTAGAATGTGTTCAAAAACCGACAGGGATGCGTTTCAAAATCATACGGATAATCGATAGACTTACGTGCGCTGGATGCTAGTCGCTTTGTGAAACAAAGTTTTTTTCCCCTCAAGAATGTGAATTTGCCCCCTCCCCCTCCTACATCTGGTCCTGCTGCGCACGCATGAATCTGGCAACTAGGGCGCTCCAGTAAAATTTCTCTCGGTAGCATCTAGCTGCGACTGCTTGCACAGTCAACAGCCACATTTCTGTAGCCAAAAGCGGGAGAAGGTACTACTCAACTGCGCAAGCGCTTGATCCTGGTCGTAACTGCTAAAACGAATATAATGTAAACAGTTGTGACGTCACGCTCATCGGAGGCAATTGTTGTTACGAAGCATCGCATAGTCTTCCTACAGCTTTGGCTCACTTTGCTGTTGGCAGACGCTTATATGAGCACTGTTTTGTTGCTGTATATGGCGCATTTCCTTTGCAATTTAAGTTTTATTTTAGTTTTCTCTCTCGTTCATGTTTTATTGCTGCAGTATTATCTGTAGTAGCGGGATACAGTAATATTCTTTGTTAAGAGTATCGGTTCTTACCAGTCAAAATTACAAAAATTTAGCTGAAAACAAAAACAATGAAAAATTCCCAGATCTCCCGGTTGTCCCAGGTCGTATACACCCTGCAAATAAAATATGGTTGGATATTGACAGCTGAAAGGTGATTAACTTGACATCCTCTATCAACAAAATTTGTCTCAGACTTTATCATTATTACATATTTACTTATTTCACACCCAAGCACTGTACTGCAAATGCACTCCACAGCCTGGATGCCTGCCACTTGACAGTACCTACTACCTGCAGCCCCATTGTGTACCCAGCAGTCATCCATGACAGTGTCCACTTATTGCATAAGAATCTATTCGAAGTCTGCAGTCATCAACACAAAATGCCACTGGCCCTAACTCAGTGCCATGTACAACCATAATGACAGGACATCACAACTTTTTCAGATCGGAGAGAGACATCTGTCCTGTATGGAAACAATATCCTGACTCGAGAATTAGTGTGCTCTGTCTTTCTACAATCTCCAGAACATGTAACCATGCTCTTTTATGAATGATTGAGAGAAATCATGGTCCATGAGCAATGTTGCTGTCTTCAAATGCTTAAGTGCTGGCCCTACACGACCAACTGTAATCCTTTAATTACTTTTAGCATGCAGCCAGATTATGGGCTCACATACAGACAAACTTCAAATAATATCTTTACACGTCTGAAGTAAAGATATTACAATCATTAGGAATACCAACTGTTTTATGAAATTACTTTCATATAGTATACTTATTTACTGACTGCACAGCATTCTGTACACACCCATATATACTTTATTACTAATAAAATTAAGTTTCATTCTTCAGACATTTTATTTTCTTCACCTGTATTCTCCTGCTGAAAGTACTAGCAACAACTATATTTAACTATGAATGTTCAAAATATTCATGACAGTGAAGGCATAGTTTTGTTGTTAAAAGCTTATTTGACATTAAAATGTTTAGCTATATAAATTCTGCAATAAGTGTACAATGATGTACTGACACATTGGGAAGCTGTTCCTTATGCAAGACTGAAAATTTCGAGGTTTATGTAACTTTTTGTATCCCAGCAACCACTAACATTATCTTGAGGTACAAATAGTCATATTATTCAAGGTATATGTGGATTAATTCCCGATTGCAGCTGCAAGTTTATACCTTTACACTAGGCAATGGCATGCGAATTCCTGTAGTGTACAACTAAAAATAAATGCACATTTATGTAAGTATATGTTGACAAAAAATATTTTTAACAGTCTACTACCCATACCGTGTTCATTAATTTGTTAACCAATTCACTGTTCAATACTTTGTTATCTAAAAAAGTAACTTTCCTTCATGCACTATTTTTACTGTACATGTAGGTCACAAATTACTCCATTCATTAACAATGTTCTACATATCCCATCAAGGAAAACGGTGGGCCGAATCAACATGTGCATTAACAAAACCAGTGACTTAAGCTGTATGTGTATTAAACTTACTGTAATTCTTAGTCTATATTTACATTAGCTGAAGTTAACAAGAAAGCAACTAGTGAATACAATGAAAAGCTACTACTTCCTCATAAGTTAAAAAGCCCCTCTCTCAATGGTAATTTCATATTTACATGAACATATGGGTTTTCAAAGAAAATAGGTATCTAAACCTGTAAAAGTTTTAAGTGCATATAATTGTGTGCAACTGATAGTATTAACTATTTCTCCTTTCAAAGAATGCAGTAGAATCTACGTATGATTGGAGTAGGTAATTTTATCAGCAACAATTTAGCTGAAAAGGCTTACCTGTGAGTAATTTCAGCTAGTGCAGCTGCAAGGCTTACAACATAAAAATGAACTGATATTTGACTTATTAACTTATGGCCTGAAATTTTCTACATTATTTCTAATGTTTCATCTGTAGAATGGTTAGTGTTCAGACCTGACAAGCCAAAAATCTTATATTTCATCTTGTGGAATCTGTATATTTTGTTTCTGCAAATTTTATACAACTTTTTTCAAAGGTATGTTGAATATATAAGCTTTATATTTCAGGCTAATTATGTAATGATCACCAACATATTTAAGCTATGGGTCCCAAGTTATGAATGTTTCCCCCATATTAAGAGTAGGAACATTCCATTGATTGTTCTCCTTAACCCTAGGATGCATATACAGGGCCTCAGAGGCCCCTGTATGTCTTCATTTAAAAAAAAAAAATATATTCTCTAATTTTTGTTTGATTTCGAACTGCTTTCCAGTACTCTTTCACTAACACTGTGACATTCCTCCTGTCAAGTCTTTAGGTTTTTTGTATAATTCAATACCTTTATCCATACACCGTGAATGCATAAGCAGGGCTTCAGAAGCCCTCACATTTTTTTAGCCTATATTGTCTTCAACATTTGTTTGGGGGCAGTTATTAATTCAACAATAACTGTAGTGGTATTTACAGCAACAGGAGTGCCAACAGCAGCAGTAGCTGTAGTAGTAGTAATAGTATAACTAAAAAATAATACACACTACTTTCACATATTGGCGATGTCTGTGTATTACTGATCTTTTTGCTATCAAATGTTTTATTATTGCATAGTATTGTTATCCTGTGCTGTTCTTGTCAGCCTCATTGTTATTTTAGTTTATTTGTTGCTGCAAGGCCCATATTGTTATGAGTATGACTCGTTAAGTGCTGCACAAGCTGCTTTTTGAGACACACGCCTTTTACTATGGCTTCGACACGCAAACCAAGAGAGTCAGTGCGTGCAAATGCAGCTAATTTTGAAAGTGTTGTGGCTCAGTGGTTTGAAGAAGATGATTCTCGCGAGGAAGGAAATATTTTTGAAGATGCAAGTAGTGAAGAATCAGCCAGTGAACCTGCAGATGTGAATATTGAGACATATGACAGTCCTTCCTATATTACTTCATCAGAGTCTGAAAATGAAAAACCATCACAAAAAGTTATAGAAGACCACACATACATTAGTCGGGATGGAACGATTTGGAAATTAGATCCTCCTGCAACTTTTCGTACGCCTGTCCATAATATCGTAAAGAAGGCACCTGGTTCAGCCCGTGGTTTGCAAACCTGTAAACCTAAGGATGCATGGGACTACTTCATCTCCAAGGAAATACTAGAGGAAATCATCAACTGCACAAATATCGAAGGCAGAAGAGTGGTTGCTTTACATGGTAAAACGTGGAAAAACGTTTTGCTTCCTGAAATGTAGGGTTTTCTTGGTCTTTTGCT
Source organism: Schistocerca cancellata (assembly GCF_023864275.1). NCBI lineage: Eukaryota > Metazoa > Arthropoda > Insecta > Orthoptera > Acrididae > Schistocerca > Schistocerca cancellata. The sequence continues at coordinate 683,477,312 of NC_064631.1, forward strand.
GTTTTCTGCTGTTGAGAAGAGTTGGGATGTCCCTATTAGAGAATTATTCTTGGATGAATAGGCAAATCTTACATATAAGGCCACCGTGTCAGTAAATAGATTCAAGGATATAAGGAGAACGATTAGATTTGATGACAGGCGTACCCGTGAAGCTCGATCTGCAGATGACAAACGTGCAGCTGTTCACTATGTATGGGAACTATTTCTTGACAAGTGTAGAAATAGAATGATTTCCAATGATTCGCTCACAGTTGACGAACAGCTAGTCCCATTCCGTGGAAGATGCAGCTTCACCCAGTACATGCCCTGTAAACCAGCCAAGTATGACATAAAAATATTTTGGTTATGTGATGCTACATCTGCATATGCTTTAGACAGAATTGTTTACACGGGAAGGAAGCCACATGAACCTATTCAGAAAAATCTGTGGTGAAAGATCTTGCTAAAAGCATTGAAGGATCATCAAAAAAATATTACTGTTGACAACTTCTTTACTAGTGTGCAGCTGGCAGAAGAGGTGCTTCAGAAGCAAATTACAGTGGTGGGAACAAACAAACAAAATAAACCAGAAATTCCTAATGAGATGAAACCATCTGCCTCAAGAGCGATTCATTCCTTTTTGTTTGCATTTAGAGGTGACATTACAATGGTGAGTTATGTTCCCAAAAAGAAAAAGTCTGTAGTTCTCATTAGCACAATGCATCACGACAGAAACATTGATGAAACTCATGCAAGAAAGAAACCAGATATAATAAAGTTCTATAACTCTACGAAGGGTGGAGTAGATCAAATGGACCAGAAAATTCGTTATTACTCTTGCAAGAGACAAACAAGAAGATGGCCATTAGCATTATGGATGTAGATGATGGACGTCGCAACAATGAACAGAGAAATTTTATTTTCCGACCAACATCTGACATACCATAGTGGAAGAAGTGATAAAAGGCGTTTGTTCCTGAGAGATTTAGCAGAGGAAATGGTAAGACCACTAATGGAACTTCATATTCAGATCCCTAATCTTCCAAAGAAAATCGTTGATGCCATGCAAAGATGTGCTGTTCAAAAAAGATGTCATTGCCGAACAAACTGCCTGTTTCAGGAAAAAGAAGAAGATGCAATTATTGTCTATATAATAAACACAGGAAAAGTGCTATGACATGCATTAAGTGTAAAACCAACATTTGTTAGGAAAATAGTGGAGTTCTTTGTGCTTCTTGTTAATCACATGTTGAAAACTAAGAAAAATGCAATTTTATGTGCACAATGAATAATAAATTTTTGTCAAAATATTGTGAATAATGAGTATGTTTTAATTGAAGAAATTGGTTGTAATAAATGTTATAAACTGTAAACTGCGACTTATAAGTGAATTAATAAAATTATTTGTATATGTAGTATGTAAATGGATGTAACTAATAAAAATTCACTCTTAGAGTTTTTTTTTAATTAATAAAATGTTAATCAGGCCCACCAGATCTTGTTACTGTATCTTAGGAATCTTTCAATATGACAATAAATTTGACAGAAATAAATTTAACTCCAAAGAATAATTATATGAAAAGAGGAAAATTTTATATTAGGGCACGGCCTTGGAGGCCCTGCATATTCATTCCTGTGTGTTTTCGGCACCATGCATCCTAGGGTTAACTTTTATATTAAATTTGGGTTTTGGAGCTTATGTCAAAACATCGCTTTCTGTTTTAGTTATAGAGGATAGTACCATGTGTCATTCATGCACCTTCCCCTTTTATTCCTCATCAGCAGAAGTGACATTTACTGTCCTATAAAATTCTATACTCAGTTTTTATGCTCACAGATGATGTTAACCCTACTACTGTGCAGTCTCTAGGGACCTCATAGTGCAATTCCCCCTATAAGAAGCCTTGTTCTACATTTTTATGAAATAGGACTTTTCCTGGAATAAGTAATAGTTTCATTATGCATTACTTCTTGAATATATTTAGTTTGATATAAAATCATGATAAAACCACTGAATACCTCGGGGGGGGGGGGGGGGGGTGTCATATTTGACCCCACTCTGTTGGAGTTTTATGTTACATTAATGTTATTTTTTTTACAATCTGTATTTGTTGCTGCAATTGTTGACAGGACTTATGCTGTCAGTTATTCACTGCATGCTTGTGGAGTCTAGTTCTGTGTCTGTTGCATTTAGCTGAAAATGGCTCATCACCTTGCTGAAAAAGCATTACTCAAAATAAAAGTGGAAGATGATAATCTCTCTGGAGAGCCAAATAGTGATATACATTCTGATGTCATGTAGTGATGGAGAAATAGACATGTCTTAGAAGAGAATATTCCTGAATCAGACAAGTTTGGAGGAAGATGTGGCCATGCAAAAGACCAGGCTGCTTAAACCATATCACTTCAGGCAGGAGGGTTACCTCCATAGTCTCAAGTGTTATTAAATTTAGCATATGTTAAAATTCAGGAGTAAGTAAGAAACTTTTGTTTTCTCCAAAATAACTCCTCCCTGAGATACAGGCCTCCAAAGCTAACACCAGTTAAAAGATGCGAATTCCAGAAATTTTTTAAAAATCATATCTCTAACAGTTCTAGATATTTTGTTTAAGATTTTTTTTTAATTTGGAGCATAATTGCTTTATGATAATGGTATCCTCCGTTTGGACACATCTGTCGAAGTTCATTTACTGTTGCCTTTTGAATTTTTTAAATAATTTACAGAACATTTTTTCCCGGAAACGCCAATCCAGAAAAGTTAAGATTTTTTTTTTCCTGTTGATTAGTACCATATAGCTCTATATTCTCTGCAAAGGAGACCTTCCACTTTTAAGTTTGATAGCTTTTGTTTTAAAAAAATTATTTAACTTTCAAGGGTAATGTATGTCTTCACTGAAATAGTTTCTTACTAATTTCTTTGTTACAATGTTTATTTCTATTGTCTTTGTTGCAGTTATTTCTTATCACTTTCCTTCTTGCAGTTACTTCTTACACTTTGTCGTGATTGTTCACTGCAGGTTTCTGTATTGTAGTTGTTCAGTGCTAATTTGTTTACTGAAGAGGCTTGTAAGACATCTGAGACCGTCCAGTGTGTTCTGCATTTTCGTGAGGAATTTGCCAGTTGACAACTGCAGTGTGTTTTGTGAAAAGGACTGTTTGAAATTTCTCCTGACTGGGGTCACAGGAGAGTGAAGTGTGCTGACTATCTGCATATCCATTATATATATATATATATATATATATATATATATATATATATATATATAAGCGCTGGCAGGTCGATAGACACACAAATAAACACAAACATACACACAAAACTCTAGCTTTCGCAACCAACGGTTGCCTCGTCAGGAAAGAGGGAAGGAGGGAAGGAGAAGGAAAGACAAAAGGACAGACACACATATCCATCCATACATAGTGTATATGTATGGATGGATATGTGTGTCTGTGTGCGAGTGTGTACCCGCCCTTTTTTCCCCCTAAGATAAGTCTTTCCGCTCCCGGGACTGGAATGACTCCTTACCCTCCCCCTTAAAACCCACATCCTTTCGTCTTTCCCTCTCCTTCCCTCTTTCCTGATGAGGCAACAGTTTGTTGCGAAAGCTTGAATTTTGTGTGTATGTTTGTGTTCGTTTGTGTGTCTGTCGACCTGCCAGCACTTTCATTTGGTAAGTCACATCATCTTTGTTATATACCTAAAAACAAAGATGATGTGACTTACCAAATGAAAGTGCTGGCAGGTCGACAGACACACAAACATACACACAAAATCCAAGCTTTCGCAACAAACTGTTGCCTCATCAGGAAAGAGGGAAGGAGAGGGAAAGACGAAAGGATGTGGGTTTTAAGGGAGAGGGTAAGGAGTCATTCCAGTCCCGGGAGCGGAAAGACTTACCTGAGGGGGAAAAAAGGACGGGTATACACTCGCACACACACACACACACACACATATCCATCCACACATATACAGCAGGTCTGTCGACCTGCCAGCACTCTCATTTGGTAAGTCACATCATCTTTGTTTTTAGGTATATTTTTCCTTCGTGGAATGTTTCCTTCTATTATATATATATATATATATATATATATATATATATATATATATATATATATATACACACACACACACACAAGACACAAAAACCAGACTTTGTCCACGTTGGGAATAACTGTTCTCATTTGAAGACAGTTTCAAAGTAAAGATGCTTCCAGTGATGACTGTGTGTTCTAAATGTTTTGTCACAATAACAGTATCTGAACAAGGTGAAACCTTCCATGGTGCTGAAGATGCAAGTTTTGCATCAATAGAGGAAGAATTAAATACTCTTGATCAGTGAACTACAGAGGTAGGTGTTAGTCCTGTTAAACTGTGGTCAGTGAAATCGAGTCATAAGCTCTATGCATCAAGAAAGTGCAGAGAAATTACTAAAGCTATGGATGAACACACTACAGCAAAAATGACCACACTCTTCAAAGTAGAAATTCCATCTTCAGAAGAAAATGAACCATAGCATTCTTGCCAGGAATTCTTCACAAATATCAATTCAGCTGTTGAATATTGTGCAGCCTACAGTGAAAATGTGCAAGTTTTAACGATTATTTCATAGAGATTTTCAAAGAAAACAATTTTGAACCACGTTCCATCAGTATCAAAGTACATGGTAGACAAATCAAGGAATGTTCAGGTCTGTAAAAGGATTCTTTCGGACGACCAGATCCCTATTACGGTCATTCTGTAGAAGCACCTCAAGTTCAAATACTGCTGTTATTTTATCTGGAAGATAAATGGGACTGTTCTCACCAGAGAGCCAACAAAAGACACACTAACTGTAACAGGAGGTCAAAAAGTTGTAAAACAAAAGAGGTACATGACATGCAGTATTAAAGAAACTTTTGCAGTTTATAAGAGCAACTACACAACTTCACATACTGGAAGATCAACATTTTATGCACTACGATCTAAATGGGTAGTTCCACACCCACCTAAAGATGTGTGTGTGTACTGTGCGAATTTTCAACTTTTGTGTGGTAACTTTGAAGAACTTACTGGAGCATGTGACATGACACGTTGGTTGGGCGTGTGAAGTCATTAGTAGTCTGTGCTGTGAAGTGACAGACTTGTTTGTTTCAAGAATGTGATGACTGCCCTGGAAAGGGAGGACTGTCTTACAGACACTGTCTGGAAGACTTAACAGATAACTGTCTGCAAAAATTACATACATGACATAGGAGGAAAATAAATTAAGAAAACTGTTGCCTTTCACAGTTTCATTGATGAACTTGATAAATGGTCAGTAACACACCAGCATCTGAAGAAATTGTAATGACAGCACATTGCAGACAACTACAAGGGTATCAAAGTAATGACCAGGTTTCTATTTTTATAGGAGTGATGTATTTTCAAAACAAGAGCGCAAGTGTTGCAGTTATAAGTGATGACAAGACATGACTGCACGTGCATTACTAGCAATGCGCTATATTCTTCAACTGCAAATGGGCAGTGAATATAATTATTTCTGATGGTGCTCCTATTCATTTTAAAAATCACTGCCAGCTGTTTGAATTGTTGAGTAAGTCGCTTGTGCCAACTGACTGGGTATATAGTGCTATTTGTCACGGGAAGGGGCCTTGTGATGGTGTAGGAAGGCCTGCTGAAGCACCATGCTGCAAAACAATCTTTCCAGATCAAATATGCTACAGAGAACTGACATGGCACTTTTAGAAAATCGAAAATAACTTCCCATTTGGGGAAAATTCAGCATGGTCAAAATATGTTGCTAAGTTTTGTTTTCTGGTCACTATAGTGCAGAATATGGACGCTATAAGTGACAGTTGACCACATGTATAAAACTAGGATTTTGAGCACCAGATAGCAGCAGTGCAGGGAAATAAGCTCTGCCTCACTGTCACAGGTCAACACCTTATATCCGTGTTCTGAGTTTCTGTGAAAGCAGAACTGACAGTCGCAGGGCTCACTGACCCCTTCTGGTGTTGAGTGATGTAATCTAAATCCATGATGAACCAAAAATAGACTTCATTAATTTCAAAATCCTCCCCCCATGAACCACAGACCTTGCCGTTGGTGGGGAGGCTTGCGTGCCTCAACGATACAGATAGCCGTACCGCAGGTGCAACCACAACGGAGGGGTATCTGTTGAGAGGCCAGACAAACGTGTTGTTCCTGAAGAGGGGCAGCAGCCTTTTTAGTAGTTGCAGGGGCAACAGTCTGGATGATTGACTGATCTGGCCTTGTAACATTAACCAAAACGGCCTTGCTGTGCTGGTACTGCGAACGGCTGAAAGCAAGGGGAAACTACAGCCATAATTTTTCCTGAGGGCATGCAGCTTTACTGTATGGTTAAACAATGATGGCGTCTTCTTGGGTAAAATAGTCCCCCATTCGGATCTCCGGGTGGGGACTACTCAAGAGGACGTTGTTATCAGGAGAAAGAAAACTGGCATTCTATGGATCTGAGCACGGAATGTCAGATCCCTTAATCGGGCAGGTAGGTTAGAAAATTTAAAAAGGGAAATGGATGGGTTAAAGTTAGATATAGTGGGAATTAGTGAAGTTTGGTGGCAGGAGGAACAAGACTTTTGGTCAGGTGAATACAGGGTTATAAATACAAAATCAAATAGGGGTAATGCAAGAGTAGGTTTAATAATGAATAAAAAAAATAGGAGTGCGGGTAAGCTACTACAAACAGCATAGTGAACACATTATTGTGGCCAAGATAGACACGAAGCCCACGCCTACTACAGTAGTACAAGTTTATATGCCAACTAGCTCTGCAGATGAAGAAATTGATGAAATGTATGATGAGATAAAAGAAATTATTCAGATAGTGAAGGGAGACGAAAATTTAGTAGTCATGGGTGACTGGAATTAGACAGTAGGAAAAGTAAGAGAAGGAAACATAGTAGGTGAATATGGTTTGGGGCTAAGAAATGAAAGAGGAAGCCGTCTGTTAGAATTTTGCACAGAGCATAACTTAATCATAGCTAACACTTGGTTCAAGAATCATAAAAGAAGGTTGTATACATGGAAGAATCCTGGAGATACTGACGGGTTTCAGATGGATTATATAACAGTAAGACAGATTTAGGAACCAGGTTTTAAATTGTAGCACATTTCCAGGGGCAGATGTGGACTGACCACAATCTATTGGTTATGAACTGTAGATTAAAACTGAAGAAACTGCAAAAAGGTGGGAATTTAAGTAGATGGGAACTGGATAAACTGAAAGAACCAGAGGTTGTATACAGTTTCAGGGACAGCGTAAGGGAACAATTGACAGGAATGGGGGGAAAGAAATACAGTAGAAGACGAATGGGTAGCACTGAGGGATGAAGTAGTGAAGGCAGCAGAGGATCAAGTAGGTAAAAAGACGAGGGCTGGTAGAAATCCTTGGCTAACAGAAGAAATACTGAATTTAATTGATTAAAGGAGAAAATGCAGTAAATGAAGCAGGTAAAAAGGAATACAAACGTCTCAAAAATGAGATCGACAGGAAGTTCAAAATGGCTAAGCAGGCATGACTAGAGACCAAATGTAAGGATGTAGAGGCTTATCTCACTAGGGGTACGATAGAGACAGCCTACAGGAAAATTAAAAAAGACCTTTGGAGAAAAGAGAACCATTTGCATGAACATCAAGAGCTCAGATGGAAACCCAGTTCTAAGCAAAGAAGGGAAAGCAGAAATGTGGAAGGAGTATATAGAGGGTATATACAAGGGCGATGTACTTGAGGGCAACATTGTGGAAATGGAAGAGGATGTAGATGAAGATGAAATGGGAGATACGATACTGCATGAAGAGTTTGACAGAGCACTGAAAGATCTAAGTCGAAACAAGGCCCCGGGAGTAGATAACATTCCATTACAACTACTGACGGGCTTGGGAGAGCCAGTCCTGACAAAACTCTACCATCTGGTGAGCAAGATGTATGAAACAGGCGAAATACCCTCAGACTTCAAGAAGAATATAATAATTCCAATCCCAAAGAAAGCAGGTGTTGACAGATGTGAAAATTACCGAACTATCAGTTTAATAAGTCATAGCTGCAAAATACTAACGCGAATTCTTTACAGACGAATGGAAAAACTGGTAGTAGCCGACCTCGGGGAAGATCAGTTTGGATTCAGCAGAAATGTTGGGACACGTGAGGCAATACTGACTCTACGACTTATCTTAGAAAATATATTAAGGAAAGGTAAACCTACGTTTCTAGCATTTGTAGACTTAGAGAAAGCTTTTGACAATGTTGACTGGAATACTCTTTCAAATTCTTAAGATGGCTGGGGTAAAATACAGGGAGCAAAAGGGTATTTACAATTTGTACAGAAACCAGATGGCAGTTATAAGAGTTGAGGGGCATGAAGGGGAAGCAGTGGTTGGGAAGGGAGTGAGACAGGGTTGTAGTCTCTCCCCGATGCTATTCAATCTGTATATTGAGCAAGCAGTAAAGGAAACAAAAGAAAAGTTCAGTGTAGGTATTAAAATCCAGGGAGAAGAAATGAAAACTGAGGTTCGCCGATGACATTGTAATTCTGTCAGTGACAGCAAAGGACTCGGAAGAACAGTTGAACGGTATGGACCAGTGTCTTGAAAGGAGGACATAAGATGAACATCAACAAAAGCAAAACAAGGATAATGGAATGTAGTCGAATTAAGTCTGGTGATGCTGAGGGAATTAGATTAGGAAATGAGACACTTAAAGTAGTAAAGGAGTTTTGCTATTTGGGGAGCAAAACAACTGACGATGGTCGAAGTAGAGAGGATATAAAATGTAGACTGGCAATGGCAAGGAAAGCGTTTCTGAAGAGAAATTTGTTAACGTCGAGTATAGATATAAGTGTCAGGAAGTCGTTTCTGAAAGTATTTGTATGGAGTGTAGCCATGTATGGAAGTGAAACATGGACAATAAATAGTTTGGACAAGAAGAGAATAGAAGATTTTGAAATGTGGTGCTACAGAAGAATGCTGAAGATTAGATGGGTAGATCACATATCTGATGAGGAGGTATTGAATAGAATTGGGGAGAAGAGGAGTTTGTGGCACAACTTGACAAGAAGGGACCGGTTGATAGGACATGTTGTGAGGCATCAAGGGATCACCAATTTAGCACTGGAGGACAGCGTGGAGGGTAAAAATCGTAGAGTGAGACCAGGAGATGAATACACTAAGCACATTGAGAAGGATGTAGGTTGCAGTAGGTACTGGGAGATGGAGCTTGCACAGTATAGATTAGCATGGAGAGCTGCATCAAACCAGTCTCAGGACTGAAGACCACAACAACGATTTCAAAATAAAAAATATGAGCAACACACAGGAAAGCATTTGGTAATGGCCACTGCACAATTGCCTGCTGAGGTTGGCAGAGTCTTAAACAAGATAGTTCAGGCCTGACCTCTAGTGGTAATTTAGACAACCACAATCCAAAACACCTGCACACCTGCAACTTCCCATTTTTGTACTGTAACTAGCAGCCAAATGTAAACTTATTTTGTTCTGCAATGTTGGTTCTCACAGCAGAGTCCTATTTGCATCGTCATGTTACGTTGCAGTATCGTAGAGACCGTCTATCCATCCACAAATGACTGAGCCAGAACGAGTGCATTGATAGCCTTGCGTTCACGCACTTTTTTCTATAGACATGTTCTTACGCACATCGTATTTCCTAATTGCGTGCTGCCACATGTGCAACATCAGTAACAAAAAATTGGTTACATTTATGATATTTAATTGCAGCATCTGTAGCTATTTTGAACTGTGATAAAATAATTCATCTGGATAACATTCACAGTGGAACAGTGCCTATTTGGTAATTTAGCACTGGGGCAGAATCAACACTGATCAGAAAAAGCAAATTGGTAAGGTATATCCATTAGTACCAGTAAAATGAGAGATTTACTAAATTAAAATTGCTTTCACTGACACACAATGTAGAAGCAACCGCATCACGACGATTTCAGAATGGCACAAACTATTCTGCTCTAGACGTCAATGCAAATACATCTAGCTGCTGCATTCAAGCTGCTTTGAAAGATGTTTAAAACTCAGCAACGAGATGAATAAAAAACTGCACTTAAGAAGCCCTTTATGTGTTTCATTAAACTGCTGATTGTCCCTGAAATAATTACAATAAAATCAACAAGAAATCCAACAGAACATAATTATACAGAAAAATATGAACATTATTAAGTACAACACAATAGGTTTATTAACTTCCTTCAATCTAGGCTTAATAACCTTAAATGATAACCACTTCTCTTAACCTTCCATTCACTACTCAAAATCTTTGTTCTCAGCTTATTCACTGACTGCATGGAAACATTTTTAATTCTTTGTTTTCTTGCAAAAAGTTCATGCCATTAGGTTTAACACTTTCCTTCCAGCAAACTACTAATATTCAGAATTTAAGTAGTATGTTGTTTTATCCTTACACAGAACTTATGTTTTAAATCTGTCAACTGTTAGGTAGTGCAATTTATCATATACATTCAACAAACTTTTTTGCATTTGCCAACTGTTGTGTTTACTGGAGGCAAAATCATTTGGGAGATTGACATTCATTGGGGAATGTCATGCTGTCAGTGTGAATTTTTTGATACGAGCAAGTGTGCATTTGCAAGCAGTCCTTAATGAGCCAGTAGTTCACATCTTGAGAGTAGACAATCTGGAGTAGTACTGAGTTATCTTTAACATTGGTGATTTTGATTAGACTTCAAGAGAGTAATATGAAGTCATTAATGATTTGCTTTGGTTTACAGGAGTCAAGTTTTAAAGGTTAAAACTATTAGCCATTTTCATGGGGAAATTCCAGAATGGCACCATCCAAAGTGGAAATAGTAAAGCAGAGATGAGAGTGCCCACACATTAGGGCTGAAATTTTTTCCAATGATTAATTGCAAGTGCTATTTAATTATTGCATATAAACCAACCAGCGCCAGCCAATGTTCTATTGAAATGAACAATTCCTGACACTGTATTAAGAGATTCAAATGGAGATACAGGATGGGTACTAAGTGCACACTCAGCTTTTTAATGTTCCCTTGTTTATCTGATGGGACTATTTCGCACCCAAATAAATTCTGATTGTTTCAATTTATAACTGCTAACAACTAAAATGTAGTGAATGGAAGTGATGGCTCACATGTGACTTATCTTGATTGGGGCACTTCCTTCAGCAATTACACTATACTAAAGGAGACTTCTGTGAGCTGCTAGTGACAATATGCATCACATTGTCCTCTTAAAATTCTGCAAACAATTTCAACAACCAAATTTCCAGAAATGGTCACAAAACACTTCACAAGGTTCCAATGTGACCAACTTAAATTCAAAGTCCAGAGTGCTAAACATCACACCACGGAACAACACACTGCTGCCGCCGCCGCCCTTAAATTCAGCACCTCCATGCTGTTCAGCAGATGAAGTGCGACTGAAGTGTCGAACTTAGACCATTTATCTGAAGACCATGCCACTTTTCAATGATCTTCAACACAGTGGGAAGACCTTTGTCACCCAGCAGCGAGTAACTGTTCCACGAACAAAGGTCACACCATGTGGATGGAGCACCCAACTTCCAGCACAGTGAGTGAGAATCCCACCACAATGGAGAGGATAGTGCAAACAGCTAAGTTATCAATTTCAGTGATGACTCATTACTGCTCAAAGTAAAGTACTGCTGCAGTATGTGTAGATTGATTGGATGGGAAAGTTTAGGGACATCTGAAGTATACAGTAAAAGAGTTGTGAATTTTGAGTCTTGTATTAACTGTGTGAAGAGATAAGTGGTATCCAACAATGGCTGACAGTGTGAAGCAGACAGTTGTTAATTCCCAATCATCTGTACGAAATTAGCAAGCGTTCTGACCCTCCTAGATTCTCTTGAAATTAATTATGCATGTAGCATTTACACCGGTTAATGGCTGATGCTACAGATCACACTTTATTAATAATTATAGTACAGGGTTACATCACCAGTTAGAGTTACATTCTCAGCAAGTACACAAGTCCTTTCATCCATACATGTATTTTTTCATCATGTGAGAATGCGTCTACCTGGACTCTAATCAGTCGCCGACCGAGATGTCATAGCTTACAAGACCTAGTTATGTATACAGTAATATGCCTTTTACATTGTATACCTTCTCCTGTCTTAAAGTTGGTAATGATGAAAAAATACATGTATGGATTAAAGGACTTTGTGTACTTGCTGAGAATTTAACAAACTGGTGATGTAACCCTGTACTATAATTATTAATAAAGTGTGATCTGTAGCGTCAGCCATTAACCGGTGAGCATACATCGCGAACCGGAAGCTCGAGGATGCAACGATTCTCTGACAAAAGGCTACTGAGTAATAGGAGCTAAAAAACAAATGAAATTTCTAACTTACATGACAATATTGATTTCTTTACAACTTTTATCATAATTAAGCAAGACTGATGAAACTGAGTTTATTTGAAAGCACTTATAAGGGCTTTCATATGATATAAAACAATTACCTGAAAATTTACATCCATTTCTATAAAACATGGAATTTACTTCTGAAAATCTCGATTTATATATTATATGACACTTTTCCTCCACATATTCTGAAAGTTTTAAATTAAAAACAAGTTGCACCAGAGATAGGCCTCAAGTAAGTTCAATCTTAGTCCTTGTTACTTATTGTTATCAGCCCAGTTCATCATGCTCTAGCAAATCAGTTCGTTGTCCCATTTCTGCTCGGGATAATGTATAGGATCACCCTCTAACAGGATTCAAGAGTGCCTTTGGTTCACTGCTGCTTATGGAAAGAATGTCTTCATGATTGGAGAATGTGGACAGTCCACTTGCATGTAAGAGGCTAATTTTATTCATTTCCTAACTTTTTCCAACTACACCATTGTAAATTATATCCACAAGCAACATATCTAAAAACTGTCAAAAACCTGACTTGAGTTTTTTGACATCATTGAATTACACGAAGTTCCTTTGGGGCCTGTGGACAGTGAGCTTAAAGAATGTGGGTTCTTAGGATTTTGCTAAGAATTACATCTGTTGCACAGCATGAAGTTCAAGGATACCACAACCATCACATAAGTAACAATTCATTCATTATTGCAATTATGGTGAAAAATATGAGCACACAAGTCCAGTCATTATACCAGAATGCCTCAACACTTGCCATCCATCTGTTCCAGTCGTCCTTGATTAACCCTAGGACTCACTCTGGGGTCATAGGTGACCCCAATCATCTTTACTATGGATAAAATAATATTTCTATTTCTTGTAAAAATCCAGAATTTTATGACTTACCACACAGTATTGTAGTTCTCTCACAAAAATTTTTAGAGCGCTTGACGCAACATTTAAATCAATAATTAACAAAAACTACTGTGGGGGTCAATTATGACCCCAGATAAATTATATGTAACATTCATAGAATGTATAGATTATCAACTATCAATCTCTTTCTTAGGTATTTTGAGTTGGTAACACTATTCAGGTGTTACTCAGAACTAACCTCAAACGAAGTTTGTTTGTACGTTTGTTGTAGCAGTGTAATTTCAGCATGGATGGAATACGTTTTGCTCCTGGCTATAGTGTAGAACAAGCTATGGAAGACTTATTTCGTAGCAGTAGTGATTCAGAAGGTAGTGACGCCGAAGATGATGGAACAGAGACACAGGTAGACCAAAGTGATGAAATTTGTTTACATGAATTAGAAGAAAATGATATTCTTGCTGAAAATGATGACAGTGGAGAAGATGAAAGTGCAGTACTGGTAAGCAGGGGTCGGGATATAGCATTAAGTACAAAAGAATTCGTAAATTTCCAATCCGCAACATACGATTTTCAGCAGGTATTCCTAGTACAGTTAGTGTTAGCTCAGCTGTTGACTGTTTCAGGCAGTTTATTACTAATGAATTGCTGGATATAATAGTTCAGTTCACAAATCAACGAGGAAATGATAGTGTTTGGAAAATTAGTTGACTGGCGTGATACAGACAGACGCGAGCTGCTTTCATTTTTAGGCTTGCTGATTCTGTATGGCGTACAGAAATACGGCACTCCTCTATTCCATGCTACTATATCGAGGAGGCGATATCAGGACATTTTTGAGTTCACTTCGTTTTGACGACCGCATCACAAGACTTGAAAGGAAAGAGAGGACTGGAAATAAGGCTCAAGCTGTACAGGAAATATTTGATTTGTTTGCCGTGCAATGTTAAACATCATTTATACCTTCCAGCAACATTACTGCTGATGAACATCTTTGCGTATACAGAGGTCGGTGCAGTTTCAAGGTCTACATTCCTTCAAAGCCAGGAAAGTATGGCATCAAGATATGGTGCGCAGTAGACTGTGAACATGGTTATCTGAAAAATCTTCAAATGTACACTGGAAGGAGTGGTGATGTGAGAGAAGTGAATCAAGGCAAGAGAGTGGTCTTAGATTTAGTGCGTCATCTGGCTGGCAGTGGTAGGAATATTACCACTGACAATTTTTTCACGAGCTATGGCCTTGGCCAAGAATTGTTGAAAATGAAGTTGACACTTGTAGGTACTCTACGTTCTACAAGAAAAGAAGTCCCAAAAGAGTTTTTGCCTTCAAAAACTAGGGAAGAATGCACTACCAGATTTGCATACAGTGGTAAAACCCTATTGGTTTCTTATGTTCCACAAAGAAATAAGGCTGTGCTACTCCTGTCAACGTAACATCAATCATTTGAAGTGCCCAAAGAAAACGACTTGAAACTTGTATTACAACTCAACTCGTATTACAACTCAACAAAATCGGGTGTTGATGCGCTAGATCAAATGAGCTCTACTATTCTGTGAAAAAGGGTACAAAACGTTGGCCATTAGCAGTATTTTATGATACTGTCGATCTAGCTGCACTCAATGCCTACAGACTCTTCTGTGTTGCTGTTGAAAAAACAGATGTCTTTTTCTAATGAAATTGGCCAAAGAAATGGCAAAGCCCCAAGTGTAACATCGTTTGAGTTTACCACAAGCAAGGAACAAGGATATTATTAGCAGTATCAAACGGTGTGGATTTGATGATCTGTTAGACAATGGACACCCAGACATAATACCCGACAATCAGAAGAGAAAGCGAGGCAGATGCTCCATTTGCCCCCGATCAAAGGACACAAAATACAGTTCAATAGGCAAACTACTTGCATAATATGTGCAGATGACTATGGTACAGATTCCGGTTAGAATTATGTTTCCTGTTGAGTTGTTCATCACATTTTCTGTAAATTTGAAGCCATTGTGAAACATTTATGAGTGAAGCAAATAACAGAGTAATATTGTAACTTCTGGTATGTAATTACTCTGCCATATGTAATTTAATCCTACTATGTACACACCTGTTAGAAAATATGAAGTGTCTAAATAATAAATAAAATGTAAACAAACAGTATTAAACGACAGTACGTTGTTCTCTGAATGATTAGTACACACAGTCAATTATATATTGATTGGGGTCATGTATGACCCCAGATGGAGTACTAGGGAAATTTTAGCAGAGTGAGTCCTAGGGTTAACTGAACAAAAAATTAAACTAAGAATATAATATTACTTCTCTAATGGAGTGGTAACTCAGTATAAAAACTCATCAACCTCTGCTATCAAAGATTATTTCCATATTGGAGCCCAGTGGCAGTTTTCAGCCACCTCACAGTAAAAGAGCCTAGCAATGGTGTTTGTGAACAGAAGTGACAGGCTGCTTGAGCAAGTCTGCAATACCCATACACTGACCAAATCATGGCACCTGAACAACTATTTGTCTGCGAAGGATAATGTAAAATGGATCAATTTCACGTATGCTACTATCGAAGATAAGTAAAATGAACTTTAACTTATGAGAAATGTTGCACATGTGTAGGGACAAAAACTTCACACCTTCAGTCCCCTTAGCAAAAATAAAAAAAACTGCATTTGGACTAATGAAAGCAAAATTTAACTAGTGACAGCTATTAGCAGTGACCCAATATTGTTTGATGACATCAAAGGATATATTGCTTGTTAATATAATGGATACTCGTGAGTGGCCTGTAATCTGTGTGGTTGGAACAAATCAGGAGAAGAATGAAATCCGTTAACATCTTACATTCACATGGACTGTGCACATCCACATTCTCGAGCCTTGCAGACAGACTTTCTGTAAGCAGTGGGGAACCGAAGACAATCTTGATTCCTCAAACTGCTACAGCGTGAACATACGTCACTTCAGGCAGGGGGGTTACCTTCATAGTCTTTGATGTTATTGAATTTAGTGTATGTTAAAATTCAGGAGCAAGTAAGAAACATTTGTTTTCTCCAAATAATTCCTGCCCTGGGATACAGGCCTCCAAAGCTGACACTGCGAACACCATTCTGAAGATGCGAATGATAGAAAATTTTTAAAACTGCTGTATATCTGTAATAGTTCTACGCACTCTGTTAGATTTTTTTTAAATTTGGAAGATAATTGCTCTACGATTAAAATGGTATCCTCTGTGTGAACAGATCTGTCTCAAGTACTTTTACTGTCGCCTTTCGAATTTTTCTATAATTACAGAATTTTTTTTCAAAAAATGTCAATCCAGGAAAGTTAAGATTTTTCCTGTTGATTAGTACCATGTAGTGCTGTATTCTCCATAAAGGAAAACTTCCACTTTTAAGTTCAACCGGTTTTATTTTTAAAAAAAATTATTTTAAAGGACTTTGAAATGTCTCCTTACTGGGGTCACAGGAGAGTGACGGGTGCTAACTATTTGCATATCCATAAAAGAGTTTTATATAAGACAAAAAAGACTTTGTTCAGGTTGAGAATAAGTGTTCTCATTTGAAGACTTGTTTCAAAGTTAAGATGTTTCCAGTGACTACTTTTGTGTTCTAAATGTTTTGACAGAATGACAACAATGATAGTATCTGAACAAGGCGAAGCCTCCAATAGTGAAGATTTTGCATCAATAGAGGAAGAATTAAATACCCTGAAACAGTCAACTACAGAGGTCACAGGTAAGGGCCTTGTGATGGTGTAGGAGGCCTGCTGAAGCACCATGCTGCAAAACAATCTTCCAGACCAAACAGAGCAGTCCTCATTCTTGTTCCAAAGAGGAAATCAAAGAATTCTGTGAGCAGGAAAAAGAAGAATGGTCCAAACAAACTACTCCTGTTAAAGGAATTCAGAAGACACCTATTTTAGACTCAGTGGTGGACAAACTCATATTGCATGCACTTTAAAGAGCAAGAAAGAAGAAATTTCATCCATTCAGCCAACACATCAGAAACAGCAAGATAACATTCAGATTCACAACCTGGATTTGGGGACATTTGTGGCGTGTGTGTATGACTGGTGGTTTGTAGAGATTATGGACACCAGTTACAAGTTAAGTGAAATTGTAGTGAACTTTATGCTACTGCATGGACCAGCTGCTAGATATAGGTTTCCAGCTGAAGAACAGCAACCACCACCAGTGCTCACATCCTGTTCACAATGTTTTGAAGATTTAAGTGCTCCGGTCACTATTTGTTCAACAGGAAGGCATCACTCTACACCAAAGGCAGATACTGAAGCAGTGGAACACATTTTTAGTTCACTGAACGAATAATTTCAGTACAAAACAGAGGGCACAGAAGTTGTATAAATTGAAACCTTGAAGTCTTTGGGCCTTTCACATACATTTTTGAACCATTTAAAATGCTTGAAAAATGAGTGTCTTACTCATCCTTCAAAACTAAATTTTTGTTAAATAAGGCTAGGTTTTGATTTTTATGGGCCTGTTATGTAATAACAGATTTTATGTATGGCAAAAATTTCAATTGTTTATAAAATCTGTTCAACCTAAAGGTGGAAGCTCTCCTTTTCAGGGTATGTAGAACTATATGGTACTAATAAAAAATTATGGACGGTCATTTTTGGAAAAAAGGTTTTCCATAAATTATAAACTTCGGAACACTATAGTTAAGAGAGCTTTGACAGATAAGACCAAATGGAGGATTCCTTTGTAATCATAAATCAATATCTTTCAAATAAAAAACAAAATATCTTAACTGTTCCAGAGATACAGAATATTTAAATTTTTTCTAAAATTCTCATCTTCAAAATGGTAAGCGCAGTGTCATCTTTGGAGGGCTGTATTTCAGAGCAGTATTTTTTTTGGAGGAAAAAAAAAAGTTCCTTACTTAGTCCTTCATTTTAAGATATACTAAATTCAATAAAATCCGAGACTATGAAGGTAAGTTTTTTTCTAACCTGCCTGAATTGATTTTGACCATGCTCTATACATTATCCCATGCATTAATGGTGATGTGCAACAAAGTGACTAGCTAGGAGCATGATGAATTTGACTGATGTGGCTCCACTCAATAAGTACAAGGATTAATATCAAACTGGTTTCTGGTATTAGTTCAACACTGATTAATTTTTCTGACTATTCTATGTTACTTTATTTTCAAGTCTAACTTTACCTATACAGTAGTACATAGCTGATGAGAAGTATGACTAATATTTAAAATAAATCAATTTTCAAAGGTGTTTTACAGCATCGGCCTACACATAAAATTACTTTTGATGATAATCCCATGTTCCTGTTGAAGTTGAAACTTTTGAATATGTAAAGGAAAACTAACTTTCACATTTTCTGACAATTTTAAATATCTTTACAAAATTCAGTTAAGATCTATGTTTTTTATAAAAAGTTTATAAAAAACGGGGGACAAGGAAGGAGCCTCCACGAGAGCATTCTAAAGCAACACCGGATTATAGCATGCCCGTGTCACTTGGAAATGTTATCAGTAACGGAAACAGTCAATCCTTCCACCACCAGAAACCTTGGAAGAAGGTAACAAATAGGGACTTCTCACAGCCAATCCTGACGATTGTACGGAAAAACTTCAAGGGAATTACAAACAAACAAGACATCTTATCGAAACTCTGCCAGACTCAAATGCCACGTGTTATGCATCCCAAAAACCACAGAGCCGCACAAGCAAAAACACCTGAAATACAAGGCATATGACTAGCCATGGAAGCACCACATCCTAAACACTGCAGTGCCAGTCAGAGCTGAGATGACAGTCACTTGTGTCGGAAAATCTACAGACAACGATATCGAAATACCAATAGCTGGAATTGGAAATTTTACCTTAACATTCTTGTACGAACCAGCAGGAAAAAGTTTGCTTTCACCCTGCCAAAGAACTTCACAAACCAAAACACCAAATTCATTGTATAAGATTTAACTGCCACAGCACCACTTGGGTATATAGTGAAACAGACGAGAAGAGACACCTGTTGGAGGAATGGATAGAAATAAGAAATCTCAGTATCCTACATGATCCAAAACTTCTCCCCTACTTCACAAGTAAAATATGGATATGTGGATAACCCAGACAACTGCATTACCAGCTCAAACATAGAAGACTGCTGTACTAAAGTAGTGTATCAACAAACAGCACAGACCAGCAGGGATACAGGTGTTTACAGCAGTCAAGACCACTAGAGGAACCAGACAAAGCCACAGTAAAGCTTGTCCCAACCCAAAAGAACTATCAGGCATTTGTGCAAATGCCTGAGAGAATCTCCAGACAACATATACCACAAGGCTGCCGACAGCAGTACATCCCAGGGCTCTCACACGACAAAGCATCTCCTAGCCAAGTGCTACAAATTATACCAAAAGGACCCCTGTAATCAAGAAACAATAGCATGTGGTACAGCTTTAATGGAAATGCTAAGTGAAGCCCACCAAATAGATGTATGGACACATTGGAGATGATGGATGACACAGCAAAATAGCCTGGAATCTTATTAAAAAAATTGACAGAGACCCAAACGGCCCCTAACAGTCTGCCATGGTAACACCTAATCAAATGGCTCATCAACTGCTCCTGAATGGTAAGACTAATACAAGACAAAGTAAAAATTAACAGGACTTTAGAATCAGAAACTAATATGTTTTTAACACCCTTCACAATGAAAGAATTCAACAAGGGTCTCAACAATATGAAACATGTCAAAGCAGCTGGGGTGGATGGTAAGTGTTCGGAGCAGATCAAACGCTTTAGACCGGGCACAAAGAATTTATTCCTGCGACTTTTTAATCAATGTTGTGAAACATGTAAGACCCCAAGACGTGAAGGAACTCTTGAAACCGAGAAGGCACCCGATTCACCAAAGGACTACCACCCAATCTCTCTCCTGTGTCATCTTTACAAATTGTATGAGAGACTTATTTTAAATCATATGTCAGACTACCGAGATTAAACTTATTCCTCAACAAGCTAATTTTGGACCTGGAAAATGATGTACTAGCCAAATTCTGTGCTTAACAGAACACATGAAGGAAGGATACGAAAATAAAAATATAAGAGGGCTAGCTTTGGTCGACCTTAGCTCTGCAAATGATACAATTAACCACAGGCTGCTGCTCCAGAAGATCTATAATGAACTAAGACTATCAATTTGTTGAGATTATCAAGTCTATTACAAAACAGACAATTTGATGTTCTCAATGGGAGAAGGAGCAGATGGGGAAATCAGAAAAATGGTCTTGCCCAAGGGAGCATTTTGGCACCCTCCCTATTTGATCTGTACACAAACGACCAATCAATGTCTAAGCATACAAGACGTTTTCTTTATGCAGATGACCTGGCTATTACAGCACAGGGGAGGACCTTTAAGGATGTAGAACAAAAGCTGGAGAAAGCTCTTAGAGAAATGTCAGTGTATTACAAAAGCAACTTTCTGAAGCCAGTCAGGCACCTTCGATCCTGGCAAGCTAACCATAAACGTAACATCTCTTGGAATAATACCACATTGGAGCAAACCAAAAACCCAACTTACCTGCGCGTGGTGCTCAATAGTTCTCAGACATGCAGGTACCATTGCAAAAAGATGCGACAAAAGGTAACTGCCAGAAATAATATTCTGCAGAAACTAGCTAATAGAAAATGGGGTGCTAAACCTTCCCTGTTAAGAACCATCACACAAGCCTTATTCTTCTCTACAGCCAAGTATGCATGTCCAGTATGGTCGAGATTAACCCATGCAAAGAAGGTCAACAAGTCTTAATGAAACATGTTGATTTACAATAGGACGCATGAAACTTACTTCCCTACCAAAACTGTACAGAGCTGCCGGGTTTGCAAGTTCCAATTCTCTGAGAACATCACATGAATTCACAGAGGCTCAGACAAACTATTGACTACAGCCTCCCTTTTTGGTAGCAAGTGTAAATCCAGAGGATTGAAATCCTGTAAAATGTTCTTAGCCACAATTACTGAAGAACCACCAGCTGATTACCCACCTGCACAGGAAGTGCCCAGCTGATTCAGCACAAACAGCAAGACATGAAGGACACTGGACCAAATAGGGACATCAGTGGCCCCAGTTTAGACAAATATGATAAGGTGGGGCCTTGGAACCATGGATAAGTGTGACTAGCACCGTGCAGGATATGGAGAATCTGCTCACCTGGCCAAACTGCACTTATAGGTGCAACCCCAATTATTTATCCCTGGACAAGAAAGATGCCTTACACATGGCTGGGCTGAAAGATTGTGACCTGGTTTCCCAAAATGAAAAAGTAAAGCAAGTTTATAAAAAATGAATACATATTTTCAGCTAATTATGTTTTATATCATACAAAAGCCTTTTTTCAAAGAGCTTTCAAATGGACTCAATTTCTTAGTTATACTAGCTTAATTAGAATACGAATTGTGCACATATCAATACTGTTCCAGAAGTCAAAACTGATTGTTTAAAATTTGAGCTCTCATGGCTCAGTAACCTTTCTGGACACACCAACTTTACTTGCAGCACGAGGAAAACAGGTTTTCTTGGAGGGGGTGGAGGTGGATACAATTATGAGGCAAGAGCAGTAAATGTATAAATTACTAAAGGTCAGGAAGACGCAGACAAAAAGCAAAATGAAGAAGAGAAACTAACGGTAGTCAAATTTGTACAAGATCAGAAAGAAATCACAAAAATTTAATAAGTTGTCAGAAAAATTATCCAAATACACACAGGTGCTCAAAGAGTTGAGATGCGACCTGAAGATTAAAGGCAAACAATTAATGGCACCAGTTTGACGTACAGTAAACAAGCCCAAGGATAGTAACAAAAAGGTAGAGCAAATAGTATAGGGGTGAGAATTTCATAAGAAGAAACGTGACAGCAGGGGAAATTAGCTGGGCATCTATGAAAGACTGCATTACAACTGAAAATACCCAAATTAGAAGTAGAACAAACATGTGGTGAAAATTTAACCATAATCATTTCTGCAGAATGAATAGAAATGTTAACTCTAAACTTAACAGAACAAGCATATAAGATATACTGTGATCCATGTAATGTTTGAGAATCATTGACAAAGAAATTAGTTATCCCAAATTAAACAAGATCAAATATTTTCTAATGGTAAAGGTGTAATTTTCACGCAGTACCACAAAATAATAACTAATTACAGAATGATTAACTGGAGGTAAATGAACATGGAAGTAGTAAAATAGTAGAAAATCAATTCATCTGTGAAGCAGGATAGATGTTAATGCAAATATATGGAAGATGAAGCAGAAAGTAGTCCTTCAAAATACCAGTAATAAGGCACCTGAATGCTGATGAACTAATAAGCATAAAAATAAGTAACAGTTGCAGAAAGGAACATGTTTGAAACATTGAAAAGTTGTAGAAGGTGAAGGCACTTTATTTAATGAAAATACTGCAGGACGTGTGATGTTAGAAAAAATTCTTAAATGCAATGGACATGGAGGCAAGCAGCACAAGTGAACACAAGTGAAACTGCTAACAGTCCCCAAGGTCACACAAAGGAATGGAAAAAAAGGACAAAATGGTACTCATTGACAAAAAATATCTAGTATGTAGTAAGGAAGCACAAAATAGTATATATTACACCTTAGGAAGACCAACAGGCAGTACTGATATGCAGGATTAACTGTCAGAACAGTGTCATTTTTTTAAAAAGCAGATGCCACCCAAGTTAAACAATTCTAAGGAAGTGTCACAAAGGATATAGATCACAAAACCCTCATTCAACAGATACTATTATACTGCTTATTAGTCTTGAGACAGTTAAGAATAAAGGAAATTGAGACCACAAAGCCCAAAAGGGTGTCACAAGCATCATCAACAGCAGTGAGACAGGAGTAGTCAATTAGCCACTACTGCCCTGACCAAAATTTAAAGCTAAAGCAAGTTACACCCACCTCGGGTCGCAATGAAATGTCATGACATCAACCCACATACCAGAACTAGACAAACCACACCAGGTGCATGCCTGAATGTCTCACGTAGTTTGCCCAACACACAGCTACTAAGAGGAAGCATAGTTCTGAGGCAGCCTCAACCAAACCAGGCACTGACATCAAATATGCAGTGAATAAGGTATGCAAAATACATCAACATTAAAAAAAAAAACAACAGGTATGGAGACTAAGTACCAAATTCACAATAGTGTAGGGCCACCTGCAAAAGCTGACCCAATAAGGACCAGACGTCATGAGAGCAGCTGGCCAAAGGATGTGGGTGTGGCAAAATCAAGTTCAAATACTGCTGCAAATATAGTGAGTTTGCTTCTGTGGCACCTGCTATACCATTTGGCTTTAGGTGGGGACACACTGCAAAGAAAGTGTGTGATAAATGTGTTAAAGGGAAAAAAATTTGAACCAACACCAAAGTAGAGAAAGTAACTTCAGCAGATACTAATAATGTTTTTTTTTTATCTTTGCCTGTGACAGATCTAAAATCATGAATAGGGTTTGCAGCACACACAACACATTAATACTTGTATCCTCCATCAACAGGCCAACAGAACTTGCAGATAAGACAGAGTATACTGGGTTAAGAGTTTTGATGCTGTCACAAGAAATGACTTATGAGGAAGAGTTAACTTAGTATGAAGTTTCCCTTTAATTCATTTGCAACAAATTTGGGGGGGGGGGGGGGAGCTGATAAAAGGTATCAGTATGACTGTCACCACTTGCTAATTTTCCAATGATTTGGCCTTCTGCAAAACTTTTTCACTTTAAAAATATTTTAGTACTAAGCTATTACACATATCGTACAATCTGATTTCAGCAGTACTCAGTTCCCATATTTACAGACAACCAAGTACAGGAAATACTTTACAAAATAAGGTAAAGGATTTGATCTCTGCACAGTTTGAAAACTCCAAGGTAATATACAGAAGCAGCTCCTCCTCAGTATTAGCGGTACTTAAGTTTACCAATTACATTCTCTGCTAAACACTTCAACCTCAATAAACTGGCACCTTGTAGTGGTTTGACAACTGCTACTTGTCTTCAGTACTGCCCTTGCAACTAATCCACATTTCTTCTTGCCCTTGCAACTAATCCACATTTCTTCACTTCTGAAGCAATTACAACAAAATTGGGAATACATCCACCATATAAAAACAAATTAGTAATGCAACACGTTTTGGTACATCCACCTGAAAATATTTTCCTGGCATGCATTCACTCAACCAATAACGTACATATGGCACAACTTAAGTGACAAATCATTAAAACAGATCAGTTGTTGCAATACACAACTGATGTCTTATTACCACATTACTTGAACAACATGAATAAATTTTCCAACTGCATTCATTCCTTATATCTAATTACAGTGGCAACATTTCAAACACAGAACATGGTACAGTAATTTAACATATCATACAAATTCAACACTGTGCTACAAACAAAAACATGATGTGTTAGCTTATTCAAAATTTGTTCTTTTACTTTGAATTTCTGATTTGCTTTTCACTGCTCACAAAATTAGTTTGAGACTTTAGCCAAGAGAAACCTACCTTCAATAATTGTGACAAATCATGTTTACAATTAAGACATCAGTTCTGAAGAAATACCCTAAAAAGTGGCTCTCCTATACTGCAAAAATAAAAATTAGGAAAACTGAATAATACTGAAGGCACATTGGTGTGATAGTTTTATTTTTCATTATAAATCCACCTTAACGTGCATCTGTTAAATATTGTTAGTATAAAGAATATTGTGGCTTTGTTAACATTTCAAGTTTGCAAATAATTATCTCTTATCACAATTCCATCCCCGTGAAGCATTTCAGGCAGATAGAAGTGTCATTATACTATAATATTCTTACTATAATAAGTGCAAGGGAATGTTTGATATTTAGAGATAAAATCTTTTCCAAAACAATATTATCCAAACACAAAAGTTACGGATGTATACAAATAGTACAGCACAACTGAAGCGTCTTTTTGTAAACTATTGACCATCAAATCAATGTTTTCTGCACATTCAAAAACCTTTAAAAGTAGTCTATTATCAAAGTGACTAAAATATGCTGAAAACTTCACTTGCACTTTGATCTTCACTCTTAAAAGTATGGAACTTTCAGAAAAGTTCTACAAATATTAACAACAAAGTTACATATGAAATGAGAATGAGTACAATAAAATATTAAAATGAAATGAAACTGGAAAGTTTAGGTGATGTTATACACTTGGAAGGAAATATGGGGGGATGATATGGACTGCCTGCAGGGCGGCTCAAAGCATCATACTGAGCTTGGCCACTGTCAATTCACAGAGCCTAAGGGAGGCCTACAGTATTTAAGTCAGTACAAAAATAAGTTCCGTATTATTAAATTACTGGGCAAGGAACAATGCAAATAAATTACAGAAGTATATGTAATCAGCACAGTTTCTGTGCTGTATAATAAATTATCCCATGGGGAATGAAGATACTTATGAGTCAAATGCTTATAAATATGTTTCAATTTCAATACAAAATCTATGCTACACACACAAAAAACATCAAAAACGTATTGACAGCACTATCATGAAAATGAATGATGATGCACAGTATTTTGTACTTGTGTGAACACCCGGCATAAAGGAGTCACAGACTATCATGGGCACCAGCACACTCCCATATACTTTACCACAAGAGCCCACACAACAAAAAAGCTTATCCAGGTCAGTCCAAACATCCCTAGAGCACCAACCGTTAATTCATACATTTTATAAACATTTCCTTTTTCCCAAATAAAATTAGAGACCTAATGCACCCTTCTTGCAGGGTATTTTCCATCTCTCATGGGATCTATCTAAATTTAGACATTCACAGCTCCCATCTTCACATTATCCGGCATCTATCTTCTCCTTGCGGATCACCCTGAAAGAAAGAAGAAATCTTGCTGGAATATTTGAACGTAACTTAGAAGTTACTTGCAATGGGTACAGAGAAAACATTGCAAGGGAAGGGTCTAGTTGAAGATCATTTTCTAACCCCAGTTCACACTGAACAAACTGTAATAGGGAACTCAAGTCGCTGTCAGTCTAAATACTGATGTGAGTACACTTGCATCAAGAGGAGATGCAGATTGTAGAAGAGTACTTTTCCTGATAAATATTTTATGGCTGTCCGAGGAAAAGTGATTGTGGAAATATAAAGTACCCAAATACACCATTGCTACAATATTTAAAAACTTACATTTTGAAAGTGTGATTAAACTTATGTTAAAATCATGAGGCTGAGGGGAAGCTATGATAAGATAAGCACAGGGAAGGAAATACTGTGCTTCAGTTTGAGGAGCTATCCTGAAATTTGCCTTTATTTGTGGAAACCACAGAAAATCTTATTTCAGATGGCCAGGGGAGGATTGTGCTAACTTATTTGTTGGTACAGTGGGATACTAACCGAGTCCATTGCTGTGTGTTCTAACAGTTTTAATATTACAAGGCTACATTTAATTTATAGTGGCTAAGCATTAAGTCCCTCTCAAATTTCCATCAGAAAGACTTAATTGGCAAAGAAAGGTGATGTTAATACTGAAGGACACACAAAAGAGCCAATCATTTCTACTCCATAAACACACTACAATCTGTCCTGAGTATCTAACTGAACATGTTACAGATCCGTAACTTCCATGCTATGTTCATCAGCTGCCATCCAGCAGTCACATATACATAGAATGCATAGGTGACATGCTTGTACCATATTGTTGAGCAGTAATCTTCCAACTGATCAGCCAATCTTTGTTTACAGACAAATAAAATATCAGATCATTCCTCAGATTTACTTTATCTAAAATCACAATTACCTTTTAGGGAATGTGGATTCTGCTGACTAATGAAAACCAGATGTGACACTCTGGGAAGCTCATCAATGTCTTTACAAAACTTTAGTAGCTTGTATGTTTGGGACACTAAAACATATAAAGTAAACTTTATCCCAAGTGGCTATTTTCCTGCATTTTCATACGTTTTCTACTTAACAACAAGGAAAAAGAGACTGCTACTCACTACATAGTCGGTGTACAGTTACAGAAAAAGAACGCTTCAGATTTTGGACTTCTCTTCTCCCCCCCCCCTCCCCCCCCCCAATCCAGAACTGTAAAGGCTGACATCTTACTTGAAAGTAGGTATGCAGTTCCACAATTGACATTTATAAACTACAGAGTATAAAATATTTAATACCTGCTGGTGATATAGTTCTTCACCATCAAATGTTCTATGGTGACCATAACCAGAAGAGATTTCCCTGTGATGGGATGATGAACTGGTCAATATTTGGCGTTTGCGCTCACTGACTGCCATTTCCTGGAAAATGCAGAAGTTTTATTTTACGTAATACACATTAGCTAACTATTTAATATTGTACTAGTAACTAAGAGTCAGTACCTCTCCTTGGTTGTTCAAAAGTGTAGTAGTCATACTTTCTCCAACAAACCACTTCTGTCCTTTCATCACAATATTATTCGGTGGCTCATGTGTCTGCCCTACATCTGATGACCACACAGTGATGGTAGCACCACCCTCAATTTTAACACTACGGTGAAATTTAAAAACTGTTTCATTATCACCTGCACGTCTTATCAGTTGCCAGCCACTCAAATTCACTTCCTGTGAAAAGACAGAAATATACAGTCTTCTCTTTACAGTGGAAAAATATTGACTGTCAGTCCAAATACTATCAAATTATATTCATAGGTTTATAAGAGTGTGTTATGCAAAAACATATGAACATTGTTAATTTAACAGTCAAGCACAGAATTGTCCAACTATGGTGGACAAAGGCTCACTATTAAGTCCTATTATTTATGAGAATTAAAGAGGCTGCACTGTAGAGAATTTAGAACAATTAATATTTAGCTATTCAGACAAATTCATGTATCCAAGACAAATTGGAGCCCTTTGTATAATTTCAATAATGCTAATTTGAAGTAGAACTTGTCAGTAATGTATTGGCATTGATATTTTAAAGTGCCTTCAAAGAAAGGACGTAAGGCCCTAGCAAAATACCCCAAAATTTCATGGGTCACCACTGATACAAAAATACAAGACCTGCCATTGAATCAAAACATCAGACTACCCCATCCAGTTAAAATACTGAGTAAAGTCTCAAAAGATACTAGTAAAAATCTCTAATGAGAAATTTAAGATTTGCTAAGAATACAGGACATGATGGTTCTTTAGAAATAACTATTAAAATACTGAAAGTGAGTCCCTAATACCTCACATCACACAGGTATTAATTCACGTTCCGCACGGTTTCCTTTTAGCTGCTTAAGGTATACCGTATTTACTCGAATCTAAGCCGCACCTGAAAAATGAGACTCTAAATAAAGGAAAAAAATATTTCCCGAATCTAAGCCGCACCTGAAATTTGAGACTCTAAATTCAAGGGGAGAGAAAAGTTTTAGGCCGCACCTCCAAATCGAAACTAAGTTGGTCCATTGTAATACGAGATACAATTTAGGTCGAATGAAAGACGATACAGCTACAGTAGTTTGGTTCGAGTCGTAAGCTTAGCAGTTAAGCTTTACCAGGTAGCCATTGCTATGTGTCAGGCGCTCCGTCCGTATTTATACGGGTACCCTTCCTTTTTCACGTGCTTCGTCTGGTTTGAATCGATTGCTTATTTTGCTTTGATCTGATAAGTGCCGTTTTCCTTGTTATAGGTGTTTACGTCACTCTAAGCTGAAAATGCATTACTGTACTGTGTCATGCATTGTTTGTCACATTCTGATTGTGCGTGTTCACGGCCTGTCGCCGCTTGCGGCACGACTTGCTTTTGTGCGCGCTACCGCCGCTTAAAAAAAGAATCGTCTCATTAGCGAAACAATGGCAAGAGACTGCAGTTTGTTGTTACTTACACTGCTGCTTTCTTTGATAATGATCAACAAGAACCAAAGAATAGACTGCGTATGATAGAACATGTTCTGAACGAGAGTTAGGCGCAAATTTTTCTCCGTTTGAAAATCTTTGCGGCCGCTTCTTTAGTATATCAAATTCTGCACAGAAATTAGTCATCTTACATTTAAAATCTAGTCAGTTGCCGTGTTTCATTTCTGACTATATCACTATTAGGCATAAGAATAATACGAATATAAACATGACACGATACGTATATTCTTCCGCGTTTGCTGTTGTTTCACTCTAGTTTCGTAGTTTATTAGGCAGACAGGATTTAAATGAGAGCAGCAAACACGAAAGAATACATGGTAAAATGTTTATTTTCATATTATTCTTATGGTGAAGAGAATACTGCATGTGATTCACATTTTATCAGGTTCTTATTAGCAACCATCTCTTCTCACGGGTAGGAAAAAACTCTGAACGTAGAGTTGGCCATATTGACAAACATCCCTAACAGTCTTGCCAGTCGGATTTTCGTAGTACATTGAAATTCTGCTACATTCGAAGATGAACAATACGGAATTTGTATTTACTTCGTTGGACAATGTGTGAAAATGCAGTGGTCGAAACTCGGGGCGGAGAAAAAAAAAAAGGTTTTGGCGCCAGTATTTACCTTTGTGCCCACAAAGCATGCTTGTGTAGCACTACATATATTCGACGGCAGAAGTTAGTTGTGGCGGCACCTACCAACATTTTTCATTTTTCAGAACTTCGTCTTGCTTTGCACTCTATTCTAAGCCGCAGGCGGTTTTTTGGATTACAAAAACCGGAAAAAAAGTGCGGCTTAGATTCGAGTAAATACGGTAAACTTTGATGTTTAGACACAAAGTGATGGCTTCTTAAAACAGTAATTTTCAAAATCTTTGACTGCATGTAATCTTCGACAGTTCTGATATGTTTCCAATGTGTGTCAGTATGGATCCATTGCTTGCATTCCATTGATTCTTCAGGGTTGTATTCAAAATTGTCTAAAAAGAGCATCTACTGCAATTTTTCTGGACATTTCTCACAACACTGTACCATAAAATCTTTTGATTCCAATCTTCATACACTCTTGATCTTTTAGTCATACACTCTTGATCTTTTAGTCATCTTGGATGTACCTCACTGAAACCAACATTCATTTGACAAAAACATTCATTTGACATTTTATTGAATTGTGTATACACATACTGAATGAGATCCAGAAGCACCACTGTGTTACATCATTTTGGCCTGAGCTCAGAAAATTCTGATAAGTTCAGTTTATTTCCATATAGCTAAAAATATTCTTTCTGAATACAAAAGAGTAGGCACTTCTGCTTGAGAATCTTTTCCCATTTATTCTTACTGCAACACAATCTTTTTTGCATGGGCACAAATGAGAAACATATTCTCAAAACATGAGGACATTTTGTTTTTCTTTGTGACTGAGCTTTTTCTCTTTTTGGTTTGCAGGTGTTGCCAAAAATCACACCATCAACCTTTAGTTTCCTAGCCTTCTTCACCATTTTAGTTGAAACAGCAAACTATTTAGCCTTTTTTTCAGTAGTGCAGCTATTTGGGGTGAGGGTCAAAACTAAGTTTACTGCAACTGCTTGAAATCTAAAGCTTAATCTTTAGTTCTTCAGTGAAGATGTCCATGTCTTTACTTTAAGAGACTCTTCGATTTGTATCTGGCACACAATAGCAACTGTGGAAATTACATTAGGAACACTGCTATGGGCTTTAAGAACTTTGCACTATATATCCCGTTGAAGCCCTTCTGCTGATCTGAAGTTTTAATAGTAACTCTCGAAGTGATGATAATGAAGTATTAGCAGTAGAGCAAGCTTCACCAACATCCATGTCTTCACTGGATGGTGATCCTTGCTTAACCTGGTGGATGAGTCTTTTTGGGCCACTTAAATTTTCTGAAGAATTTTAAAAAATTCATTATTCAGTAACTTCAACCTGCATCAGACACTGCAGTGGTTAATGGTGTTAGAGCCTTCTTGGTTTAGCATTTTTCTTTACCAAATTGCATTGCATTAAGTCTTCTGCAGGAATTGCAATTTTCTCATCAACAAGGCATTGTAGTATAAACAAATTTGAGCATCTTCAGTAAAATCAAGCACAGATCTAAATCATGGAAGCTCCTTGTCCATTGGTGACATTTCCTTAACTGGCCGTATATGACTTTGGCCATAACAGAATGGTGATGGCATGACAATCAGTTCCACTAGATCCATCAAAGTAGAAGCTGGGAGCAAGAGGGTCTTTATTCATTTTATACAATAATTTATTAACTGATAACAAGCAATTTTGAATTTTCCACGCAAGTTCTGAAGCATAACTTAAATGATGTTACATTGATTCATACGAATTATTCACTTAAAATCTCGCATTTTTTAAAATTTACTTTTAACAGATTGTCTTGTTTGTATATAAAATACACAAATTAAGTTATTACAACATTTCCAGCTACAACAATGATTACTGACTACTGATGATTCAAACATTCAGCACTACAATTGTACAATGTCACAAGGAAAATGAAACCGCACAGGTAACTGCTCATTTGAAAATTGCCAACAATGAAAGCAACAACTGAAAGTGGCATGATTCAGTAGTATCATTGTGAGGATAAAGCTTTAAAATATTGCTGCTTTATAAGGCCGATGGAAAAAGGTGACAATGGATATATGCACCACCACGCATTCTAGTGTTAAAACATTCTAAGGCAACATAGCATTCCATTCAGTCTTCTAGATTTTATAATTTTAAGAATATTATGGAAAAGATAGTTTCTACTTACCATATAGCAGATAGGCACAACAAAAATACTGTCAAAGAATATTATGGAAAAGATAGTTTCTACTTACCATATAGCAGATAGGCACAACAAAAATACTGTCAGAAAGCGAGCTTTTGTACACACACACACACACACACACACACACACACACACACACACACACACACACACCTATTTTCTATGTTTGCCTTGTTGGTCAAAAGCTCACTTTGATAGTATGTTGTTGCTCTGTGAGTCAGCATCTCTGCTATATGGTGAGTAGGAATTATACTTTCACAATACTGTCATAATGTTGAGAGTATTTTATGAGGTTTTCTAACATTCATATCCATCTACATCTACATGTACATGTATTCTCTGCAAA
The DNA here is from genome assembly GCF_023864275.1 of Schistocerca cancellata. Taxonomy (NCBI): domain Eukaryota; kingdom Metazoa; phylum Arthropoda; class Insecta; order Orthoptera; family Acrididae; genus Schistocerca; species Schistocerca cancellata. The sequence goes on from NC_064631.1 coordinate 683,509,629, forward strand.
TCACATTTAAGTGCCTGACAGAGGGTTCACTGAACAACCTTCACAATAATTCTCTGTTATTCCAATCACAGCGCACAGAAAAAACGAACACCTATATCCTTCCATGTGAGCTCTGATTCCCCTTATTTTGTTGTTATGATCTTTACTCTGTATGTAGCCTGGCATCAACAAAGTATTTCCACATTCAGAGGAGAAGATTAATAATTGAAATTTTGTGAGAAGATTGCTCCGCAGTGAAAAACTGCCTTTGTTTTAATGATTCCACCCCAAAACCTGTATATTTCAGTGACACACTCTCCCCTATTTTCTGATAATGCAGAACATGCTGCCCTTCTTTGAACTTTCTCTATGTACTCTGTCAGTCCTATCCGGTAAGGACCCCACACCGCACAGCAGTATTCTAAAAAGAGGACGGACGGACAAGCATCGTGCAGCAGTCTCTACTAGATCTGTTATATTTTCTAAGTGTCCTGCAATAAAACAGTCAGGTTAGCATTCCACACATTTTCTGTGTGTTCCTTCCAATTTCAGTTGTTTGTAATCTTAATTCCTAGGTATTTAGTTAAATTTATGGCCCTTTGACGTGACTTATCGTGTAATCAATATTTAATGGATTCCTTCTAGCACACTTAGATGACTTCACACCTTTCATTATTTAGAGCCCTTGCCACGTTACACAACATATTCCAATTTTTGCACAATATAGATATCTTGTTTAAATCTTATGCAATTTGTTTTTATCTTCTGATGACTATTAGTCAAACAACAGCATCATCTGCAAACAACCTGAGACAGCTGCTCAGATTGTCTCCTAAAACATCTATGTAAATAAGGAACAGCAAAAAACTATAACACTATCTTGTGGAAAGCCAAAAAATCACTTCTGTTTCACTCTGTCAACTACGATGAACTGTGACAGGAAATGACGAATCCAGTCAATGATAAGACGATATTCCACACGCACACAACTTCATTACAAGACCCTGGAGTTTTACAGTGTCAAAAGCCTTTTGGAAATCTAGAGATACGGGATCAATTTGAATTACCCTTTCAACAGCACTCAACACTTCATGAGAGTGAAGAGCTAATTGTGTTTCATAACAACGATGTTTTCTACATACGTGTTGATTGGGTGTCAATAGACCGTTCTCTTTAAGGTAATGTTATACAGAAAACTAATATAAAAATTCTTATTGTTGGCATAGTTACCTACCCTGAGCCACAGGAAAATCTCATTAAAAGACACTGCAAGTTATACATATGTTTATTTACAACTAGGTATTCTTATTCACCAAAAGGCAAGATCCAGAAATTAAACAATATACCCTTGAAAGCTCAAAGTGAACAAGTTCAGATATTGCCCCCAAAAATAACCTAAAATTAGCACATAAATTTTGGCCAATATTGCAGATGCGTATCTTTTCATTTAGGCATCCAAAGTTAAGTACATTTAATCCCTATGTACATCACAGGTGAGAACCTATGGAGTTTGTGTGCCATTGGTTCATACAGAAACTAGCTGTGGCCAGTAAAACCTTGGGGTTACGAATTTTACAACAAATCTTTCAGCGACTTCAGAGGCTTGTACCTTTATGTTTATTTATGCACATGACCAAATGTTTGCTAGAACTTGTAAAACATCTAGGGAACTTTGCACATTTGCACCTTCATATGTGATGTGAAGGTGAGTGAGCCTATTATTAAAAGGCCCCAAACATTCAACTACTGAAGATACTTAAACTGAAATTTGGTATATAACCATAAAAAGACGATCTAGAACCTTCACACCAAATTTCATTAGATTTTGAGATGGTAAAGTGGAGACACTTTAATATTGGACCCTTTGACATGAAATAACCCACTATTACACTTACTTCCAGTAAGAATTGGACAATCGAGATTTGTCTTACTGCGGAATCAAATGCAATGGTCAAACAAAAAGTACTAGCATAATATCAAATCGCTACTGAATCAAATATCAAATCCAACAATATTTTAGCTGTTGTAACCGTAAACTACAAAGAACACCTATATCACACAGTGTTTCCAGTATTTCCTGCTAGCATTATTCAGCTCCATATTTAACAGTCTTAACATACAATTCACTGCCCACAAGCTGCTAAGAGAGTACAACGGTCACAAATAATACAATTAAGGTTAGTGAATAACTTTTTTACCCTCCATCAGCTCAGGGAGGCAAACTGCTTCCCTCCTGTCAATACCTACCTTTCCGCTTTTATTCTGAAGTCTGACAAATCTGCCATCTGGGCAGACTTCAGTGATGTGCACTTCACCTTTTGCACTGCTCTTAACTTTATAGTCTGAAAGACTGGCTTCCTCAGATTCTTCCAGCATAGTGCGCTTGCGCTTTTGTGCTCTCACAGGAGTTCTGCGCAGTGGGGTGCTTCTCGACACACGCCCTGGAGAAGCGGGAGACTGCCCTGGGCTTATGTTCAACCTAGAACAGTATCAGAAATATTGGATTAACATAAGGTCACCACATTTTCATTTGAAATTTGCAAGCAAATTACATCTGAAATAAAGCACTTCTGATAAATACATGTTTTGGTAATTTATATGGAAACAACTGGCACCTCTGTTCTTCCGATTCCAATAATTTCCTGTATGCAGCTATCTCCAGATCTAAAGCAACTCTGATGTCCATGAGGTCTTGATATTCTTGCAACTGATTTGCCATTTCATCACGCAAGGCTTGTAGTTCCTTTTCCAATACATCACGGTCAAGTTGAAACTTAAGTCTCTCGTCATCCAACAGTTTCTCAAGCTCGTGCAAACGTCTCTGTAGGATTGAAAATACTTTAGTATACATCCAGGAACTATCTTGAGGTACACAATACATTTCAGTTGATAAGACTCACCAGAAGAGATGCATTAGCTGACTCCAGTTCAGCAATCCTGCCATTGAGGCCCTCAATTCTTGTGCGTGACTGCCTGAGCTCATCTACGGCCATCAACGAAGCATCACTGTTGCGTTGCAGTTGATTCTGTAGGCTCTTCACCTAGAAGTCATTATTACACTATCAGAAAATTACAAACCACATACAGTAATTTTACAGAAAAAGCTGTAGTAAATTAGACTGCTTTTGCTTTGTTGGTACAACTCACAACAGCACCAGATTGTGACTGCAAATGAGTAATTATTATTGACCCATCCCACTGTTGTATAAAATTTTTATATTATTAAAATAATAGTAATGAACTGCTTGTAAAGAAGCAGTTGTAAACCATTTTCTTTTGTACATTTAAGGCTGCCATTTAAAAACATAAAATTGATGTTACACAAGAATTACCATGATTAGTAAAACAATAATGTGTGATAAACAATGCACATTACAGAATAAAAAGTTAACTACAAAGTACCACATACCTTGCTCTCATACAAGCTTTCAATCTCGTCACGATTCTGCTTCATCTGTTGCTCATACTGGTCTCTTAGTTCTTGTAAAGACTGTTGAAGCTTAGCTTCATATTGCTGTGTGAGTCTTCCATCAATTTCACTTATTTCAATCTGACGCCGTGTTCTCACTTCCGATAATTCTTGATCGAATACCTAAACATTATGTTTTTTATAAACACTCTATACTTATTTTCTATTTGTGTACAAACTACATGCAAAAAATTGATTTCATTTGGTAAAATGGTAGTGATTCCTTTCTAGTGAAGACAAAGCGAACCCTTGTGAGGACACCTTTGTGTAGAAGGCTGCACCTCCACATCTTTGAAACCCATCTAATAAATGTATGAGCAATTGAAGCTTAATCTCAATAAAATGTCCAAGCTTAACTTAAGTATTGATCCAGAAGGTTTAAAGCTTATTTTGGAATTTACCAAAATTTAGTGCTGAAGCCACATCACATCAATTAATCAAGACTTAAAATATGGAATACAAATGTGACTAAGAAAATAATTTTTACTCTAACATAAAAACAGTATGTAATCTTACTTTGCAGATATTACAACAAAGACTGTGTTAAAAATCTGATAGCACAGTACAAAACGACATTCAACACCTACATTTGGAACATCTGGCATAGTCTTGCGGTAAGTCTTACACAATAAAAATGTCAGTTGGCCCAGCAGTAACATCAAGACTTAAAAGTAAGGTCATCAAACAACAAAAAATGCCAAGGCTGTGCTTCAGTCAGTACACAAAAAAAATAAATGGTTGGTATTGATAAACATAACTGTGCTTGTCATGAAATACAACTGAAGCATTATTTTTTATCCATTCCTTGAAAACATTACACATTGCAATTACACTTTTGTGGTGTCATCTCACTGACAACTACTGTCCATAGTACTGAAATCTACTTCAATACCACTTTGGAACAAAGCACCAGACTTGCCAAGTTTCTGCTGAAACATGCAAGTTCCATATACCAAATAGTTTGTATTTAATGCTAGAGTTAGCTAAATGTTATTGTGAATTCCTATGATGCCCTATTTTTTATAGTCTATATTGCAGAACAATGACATAATTACGTTGGAAGTTATGTCTAAATTTAGAATATTTTCCCACTGAACACACAAACCCACGAGAAGTGTACTCCCAAAGTTTTACTATATAAGAAATAGAAACCATGATACAGATTACAATTTTCTCCATCTGCTTAATTTAAACTTCACATGTGCAAAATTATTTTATTGCATGTGGCAAATGGTAGGAGCAAACTAACCTGTTCCTTGAACTGAAGTTGTTCCTTCAATGTTTGCAATGCGTTCTCAGCATCAACTCTTAGTAATGTTTCATCTGCCAGATGTTTGCGGTGTTCTTCAATTTGCTTACGGAGAGCTTCACACTCTTTCTGTAGTTCCTGCACAAAGGAAAATCTTTAAATTAGTGATTATCATCACCACACAAAATTGGAAATTACAAATACTGTGATACAAACCCTTAGTTCTTCAACAGCTTTCAGCCGTTCATTTTCTGCCTGCTTGTATTTGTTGGACAAGTCATTAAGTCTCATATCATTGAGTTGTAGATTCTTCTCAGCAGCCGCCAATGCTTTCGACTTGCGATCTAACCTAGGTACAAACAGATTAATATCACCATCATTTCCATTAGCAAGTCTACAAGATATTTATTTCTACAGGTCAACTGTTAGCCAACTGAATAACAGCACTGTTGTGGCGTATACCCGTCAGCTTTGATCAGTATCGCCATAATTTAGTCAGTTAATACTCCATTTATTTTAAGCAAAAGATAATAAATCAAGTATCTCTGTAACTACGCATGATAACTGTAAATTGAAATAAATGTGTTGTTAAAAGACAGGGCTAGGTATGATGCACACATTTTGTCACTTTTAATTTAAATCATTTATGTTCCAATGTATTAGGTACTTATTTTCATTCTTAGGGATTTGAGATTTTGGAGGAATTTTTTGATTCTGGATAATTTGTACCTTTTGCTGTTCCTTTGTAGGTATGGATTTATCTATTCCAATGTTCATGGATGACTTTAATGAGGCTTAGGTGTAGATATGTTGGCTAATTCATTTCTTTCAGCTGGGTGGGATTATGGCTGATTATGTTTGTCATCAACTCAAGTGTGGGATGCAACTGTCAACTGAGGTTCTCCATGGCAATGTTAAGTATGTCCCTTTCTTGATTTCACTAGCACTAGTATCTTATTCTTCAGCTTACCTATACAGGTAAACTTAATATGGCACTAGGACTGCAAAAAGCAATTTACGTAACATACATTTGAAAAATGGATGTATGTGATGTATGTCCACAATCTGTTTTCTCTATATTACTATTCCTTTGTTTCTCAACATTCGTCTATGCTTTTACATCTGCAATGCATCATCTGTGGTAACTTGTGACGACGTTGCTCAAAACTGACAGGTCGTATCCCATTCTTCGCTATTTCCCTGTTGTGAACACTTCAAAGTCCTGAGCATCACACCAAAGAAAAAAGTTTAATTATACTTCATTGAAACAATCAAAGCAGTAACTATAACATCTTTGTAACACTACTTAAGCTCCATGTAAAAACCAATCAGTCTGGTAACTAACTGGTTTGGATTATTAAATTTCAACATCAAAGTCACAGCTAACAACTTTAATTTATTTAAACCCTCACACATCAAAGTACTGTATTTTCAAGCATTATTAACTTTATATTTTGTGCAGGCAGGGCCCCACAGCTCAAATATTTAAATACTCACTGCTGTCTCACATCAACAGACCACAGTGTTGGATAAAAATTTCAATTTTTATTAACTCTGTCAAATGACATTTTGACACTATAAATTCACCAAATTCCCTTCCTCTATTACTCCCCACAAACGTAATCTCTAACAGTTGGAAAACAAAGTTAACTGCTATTTAACAAACAGAGCACTTGTTTCTAAAGTGCTTCAAATACCCTACCAAGTGCCTGCTGCATCATTTAGGCTGAAAATTCTTCAATGGACTGGATAGTTTTGCAAACAGCTTCATGACAATAGTGTCTTAATTATTTCCCTGATCAATTCCTTAATAGCAGTTGAGGAATCTCACCTTCCAGTATAAACCTTAAACAACATTGTTCAACTTATGAGGTGAACCAGATGATTTCTCCAGCAGGGGCATCATCAACTACTGTTTTTAATCAGTGTCACTGACAAACCCACATTGAAAGTTGCTTACAGCTTAATACTGCCTCAAAAACCATGACATGCTAATCCCTTAATTTTATCACAACAAATTCATTCAAATGTCTACCTGCATGGTATCTCTGCCACCCCCACCCACAGTTTACTTACATGAAATAATTTCATGTCAAAAGAACTTTCAATTAGCAACCACCATTCCAGGGCCTTTCTGGGATGCTGCAATATTTTCCTAATCTACATACAGCTGTCCCAAGTTTGCAACCACAGACACACTAGATAAACCCTAATCCTAACCCTGCTGCAATGTCACTCTGTGGTCCACATGCCAAATGATTACTTCACTGTAAACATTGTCCTATCTGCTTCTTTTCTGATGCTGTTAAATCTCATTCCTATTTCCTGATGCTTAACTGATTCGCTGAATTTCTAAAGTTAGTTTAAAGGTCAGTTACGGTGTTTTTGTAATTTGAGAGTGTTAAAGAGTATTACCCTATGGCTAAAAATATTTGTGTCATACTATTTCCAAGAGGAATGTAAGGGGAGGTGGAGGGTGAAGGTGAAGCGGGCCACAAAGTAAAGCGACGCTCACGTCACCAAACCAATGCGGGCCGTGACATCATCGCTAAGTAAAGAACGCCGCCACCGGCGGCGCTTTCTCTTAGGTAATCCGTGACGTCACCGTAGTTTCAACGGTTGCCTGGCAACTCGTTCGCGCCCGACATGCAAATTCCTTCCGCTATCGCGTAGAAGCACGATCAGTCGAACAGTATGTATGCACGAGTTCATAGTTCTACCAGCCCACATCACATCTCACGCTTATCATTGTTGATCTGTGTGTCAACACCATCTTCAGCTATGACACCATGCTGTCATTTTGTTGTGACTTCATTACTTTTATTGCTATATTAAGTTCCCTATGGCACGAATGGTAACGTGGAAGGGATAGGGAAATGGGTCGGTGTGGCAACATGGGGACGCGGCGACGCCGTTCTCTGCGCGTGCAGCTGTAAGCACACCGTATATCCCCCGGAAAGAGATATATATATCTCTCGCTATTCGCAAACACTTCCACCCCCTCCTACGTGAAGAAGCAAGCCGCGGTGGATTCACCGTGGGAGAGCTGAGCTTTAGTAGTACCAACTAACAGTTTGGAACACCGAATAAATGCTGGTAACGGGAAAGTGGGGCAACGCCCAGAACGAACAGCGGCAGAGGCAGGCAGGTTAAAGGGATCAATAGCCTGGGCCCATATCCCGTGAACACGCAAAATGCGAATTACTCTACCTGGAAGTGGAGTTCGGGTCGCTCGTTGCTCGTTTAATTTAGTATTTTAAATTATTTTCATTTTTCCAAATAAAAAATAATGGTTAGTTTCGAATGTATGATCTCTTTACAAGATTTTAGCAGTATGGTTTACACTTTCACTTATAAAGCTTTAACCGCTGCCACAAATGGCATTTCTACATTAAGATATAATGGTGATATCTTCTTCAATATGATACGAACCAGCCATGTAAAACATAACTGCTACTTAACTAAGTGTGTGTGGCCCCAGCAATTTTATAACATTCCCGTGTGTCTGATCGTGGCTCAGAACGAAGCGAGGACAAAAACCATCACAGAAATGTCGCGCTAATGGGATCAAAACTGTGGGAATTCATATATTCTAAGCTTAGGGCGACAGCTCTTACTATCCCATAAAGTTTCAGATACGCAAGCCGCACTTTCTCCGTTGGCTTCACTTTCGTATTTAAATGGATTTTATAGTTGCAAGAAATTGCCGTCAAAATACGCATGCTAATAAGGAGAACGTACGAACTTCCCCTCGCCGATTTGACTCATGGCAATACTGATTTCAATATGCGTAAACAGGTCATGCGAGTAAGCACTTAATCTCAAACGTGAGAGGTCTTTGGGTAGAATCTAGCTGCCGGTAGTTTTCTTTTTCACTCCCATTTCCATTTGTTATGACTGTACGGATTATCAATTCTTTATGATTCTTTTATTGTGGAGAGTGACCGAACTCCACCCTGGATGCTCTATCTAAAATGACGACCCTAATCATGTAATCCAGGAGAACATAATTGCTGTCCAATTTCTTCGGGAGTAGTAATCGTCTGACAAAGACGCTTCTACTTGGTGCCTAGAAACAGATCACCTTCGATTTATCGGTGGGAAATATTTCGTTTTGTACTACGAGTAGTTTCTCCGCTAACATTTCAAAATGTTCTGAAATATTTGTTCTACAATTTCCATGTATTATTCTGTCATTACTACATAAGGAATCGACGCAATGTGTGTTCTGGAGAAAGTTTTTCACTACACACGGGTGCAGTTTTAATAGCACATTTGAAACTACATTGTAAAGCGTTTCGGGTTCACATTCTCCTGATGCTTCGTACCAGGCATAGCACTACACTTACTCAAAAATCGGACATCTTGGAGCGTGGGTGAATACCACGGGGAATAAGAATGAAGTTTTCTGCAGGTTTCTAAAAGCTGCTCTCTCCTTTCACCAACCTGAAGTCATTTGTGCATATGCAGTTGTTACTGGTGGGTCAAAACTATCTGCATGAATACCGGGAAAGTGTGTTCAGCGATGGGTGGAACCGTACCTGCGCAGATACCGGGAAAACGGGGCCCATGGTGAGTTGGAACGTATGGTTATGAGAAACTACACCAAAATTTTAGAGAAAAATCCGATTTTCCAGGCTGAAGGTTACGAAAATAACTTCATTAGACATAATTTGCGCAGTCAGAAAAATCAATTACGTGAAATGGAAAAGCGCCGACACCGGGATTCGAGCCAGAGACCTCGCTCTGATGGAACTAAGCACGCACTCGCTCGGTTGTGGTCTCCTTGAACACTAGTGACCATACAAGAGATATATCTCCATGTAAAAATTTTCAAACTTGTTTTCTCGAAAATAATTTTGAGTAGAGTCTTCCCGTTTACATAATATATTGGTAGTCCTAGATTAAAGTGGTTCAGCCAGAAAACAGCTGTAACAGGTTCGCAGCAACTTCTTGGGCTTCCCCAAATGCGAACTCTCAAAATATGTGGCATTTTTGTAGTATCGCATGGAAGGAAGAGAGTACTTACAAGTGCTTCTCGGACTGTAGCAGTGTCTTATAAAATGCTGGAAGAAGTGGGCTGACAAATCATTCTACATAGGATCAGTGAGAAAAGGAATAGGTGGAAACTCACACCAGAAGGTACAAAAACTGGCGGAGGGGGAATAACATGAACAAAAAATAATTGGGGGCATCGGATGTGGTCCTACTCCAAGATTGGCACAGGTTTTTACCTGTCCTATTTCGAAGAGGCTGACAAATTTGTGTATGATGTGACATGGCAGGTCACTAGCCGTGTCCGGCGCCAGTACTGTTACTTATTAAGAACCATCCTGTAATGACGCTTAACCTGAGTAGGGCTCGCGCAACGGCAGTGAGGGGGACGGCGCTCTTATCTTGCTCAGGTAGTGTGTTAACTTCGTAGCTGTCACTGCGTTCCCTTCACTATCGATGTACACAGCACAAGGAAGAGTAACTGCATTATGATACCTATCTGTACTTCAATAAACAGCCCTTTATGTTGCTGCTCTGTTGCGTCTATACTTTCTTCTGTCAGAGGACAAAAACGGAACAACGTGCTGAAAAGAAACGTCCTGGTGGTGTCCAAATTGCTCTATCTCTTTGTATACCTGAGTGTTTGAAAAGACATGCTGTCAAATTTGTGCATAACAGCGTGTACATTTTTATACAATTTAAGCATTTTTCAGTAAAACTGACTATATATGCTAATTTCACTATCTCATAAAATGTCTTTTCCAATTTTTAAAACAGGTTTCGACGATTCAAATAACACGACTATTTAACAAAAATAAAGGATGGGATCACATGGTGCGCAACACGAATGTATTTCATTTATAGTTGCAATGCAGCAACCGTCCACCAGCAAGTGACGTCAGTGTCAAAAGTCTCGGTAATAATGTTCCACAAGTTTATCTTATGCTTTCCCTGTAAGTAGCACACGCGCCTAAAGCAGCAGGGAGGGTTGGGTTGTTTGGGGGAAGAGACCAAACTGCGAGGTCATCGGTCTCATCGGATTAAGGACGAGGAAGGGAGTCGGCCGTGCCCTTTCAAAGGAACCATCCCAGCATTTGCCTGTAGTGATTTAGGGAAATCACGGAAAACCTAAATCAGGACGGCCGGACGCGGGTAAATCAGCAGGGATATACAGATATTCTGACAATAGGGTTCTTGGTGCGAGCCACCAAGGCCTGGACGTTAGTGCGTGTCTTGACCGAAGACCAATTTTTTTTTTTACACTTCCAAACATGGAGATAAGAGCGTTGCCAAGACAGAAGTGGCCAGTTTCCACCGTAACAACAGGCTCGCCAACGAAGAAACAGGTACATTTTGAAGAGAAACAGCTGAGGCATAACAGAATTCCACTTTGTCTAGACGTCACCCAACACAGCAAAGAGCACCTACTCAAAACTGCCACCAATAGGAAAGCAGGAAACATCTTGCAGAAACTTTTGGTACAACATTGGGTTCATCAGTTTGAGCCTTATGAACTTCTGCTATTGGATTGTTTTACCCAATGGCAGAACATTGCGCTACAGCCTGGATCAATAGCCCAAATCTACTGGACTCGATAAGCAGTTCACATTCGACGTTTTAGTCAGCAATTGTAAAAAATATTCAAGAATGAAGACTCAGGGAAATTAATTTTATCCGCCTCCTGATCATGACGTGACCTTGTTTCTACCACGGAAACTTTCTCGTCTAACCAGCTGAACGAAGGGCTGGTGCTCAATTAACAGAAATGTGACGGCAATCAACTGTTCCGAGATACCAGCACAATCTTCCAATGATACCTGCTCAGTTTTTAAAAACAAACCACAACTTCAAAAGTTAAGTGACGGTGCGTTTGGTATATTTTCGCCAAATGAACCTGAACGAAACAGCGATATGTTTCTTAATGTAAGTTATGAGATACCAGACAAGAACCGCAATTTATTAATCTGATGTCACATGAGTGAGAAATTTAAATTCAAAGGCGAGACTTCAAGAAAGTGTGTCTAGTTCGACGAACGCTAGCAAATTTGAAAGAAGTGTAGCACGTGCGTGTAAGAACCACGTGTGCTTCCTTGTCAAAACAAGGCGTTTAATGCTGAATGCGCTATCAGGCAGGAAACCCACTTCCTGATATGCGATATTTCCCTCACACAATTTAAGACTCACTTTAATTCACGTAGCCTGTCCCAGTTTCTATGACAACTGAGGATTCTTGGTTAAAGTAAAATTTAGAAGCTAGACATCACAATGGGAAATTAGCAACAGATTCCACCTGCACTTACTACTACCTGTGCATTACTTAGCATTTGCGCTATTAAGAACAGACTACGCTTTTTTCAGTGTCCCCAATATAAGAAGGCACATGGAAATAGAAGGCGGACATTCGAGAAGCTGGAAGTGTTTACAACCTTCTACACAATTTACATTTGCCGCTGTTAAATCCTTGACCGCAATACCCACCACTAGGCACCTTGAGTATGAGCAACTGCTTCGAATTTCAGTACTGAATACGTGGTATCAGCTCTGCAATGCTAATGCAAACCATTTCGTCGTCCCTATTATTTTTTAGTACCGGAAAACTCATGGTGACACACACACACACACACACACACACACACACACACACACAGAGAGAGAGAGAGCTCAGGTTTTGAAGAAATAGCGATCACCAACCTGGCAACTATGCCGTGAGAAATGTTCTCGAAAAGAATACTAACTAATACAACAATTTGCATTCGCTACTACTACAATTTCTTCAACTATTTGGTATATATGGTTACAGAAACACTACCGCCGTACGTTCAGTTCCTGCTGAATTATAGAGTATGCTTTACTTTTACAAGACCGCTGTAAGAAAAACATTTTTTGTTCATTTATTCGAATGCCTGGCCGATGAACAACGTTCTACATACGTAGCGTGTGAGATTTTTCGGAGAACCAGTCTGACACGCGCCGCGCCGCGTAACGCTTCCGTCGACGCGATGACATCATCCTGACGCCATTCACCTCTGCCAGCGCAAACGCTATCCGGTTTTAGTGTAAGGGCGGGTAGCGTCGTTGAGGGGAACGTCATCACTTGGACAGAACAGGAAGACCGCGCCCTCAAAGACCCGCACGATCCTTGCCATTCCGCCAGTGTTCATGCGTAAACTTTGGTTTCGATATAAACAAACTACGTTACTGGGCTTGAACGAGCGTCGCACCCACGTACTTCGAATCGATGTAAGCACCTTTTAGCCTACCTTTAGTACCTACTACACAGTAAGGGTGGGCGTTGGTGATAAGAGGTTCCTGGAACTAAAGCATTCATTCAATAGATATGCGAACCACAAAACCGCTTTCAATGTTCATGCAACCCAGGTGAGAGTAAGGTTAGTTGATAAGATACTTGGGAAACTATAAAGGATATGGCTCACGCGTATAGGATCCATGCCAATTAGCATTAACATGAGATACATAATGCAACACGAGTGATCTCAAAATTTGACCCACGGGAGAGAATGACATTAAATGCTAAACGACGCCAGCGGATGCTTTAAAAAAGGCGACAACTATTGACCGGAAGTCTACTTACACAGATACAAGAACTATTGAAACTGGGAATCTATGTATACAAGTTCTAGCTCTCTCTGCATTACTTCCGTAAAGACTGCAAAGACAAGATTATAAACACTGGCTCGCGAAAAGTCATTTATACAATCATTCTTCCCGCGCTTCGTACGCGAATGGAATGGGAAGGAGCACATTCGTTGCTCAGTTAAGTAAACAAGGTAAGCATAAAAGGATTTTGGGTCATCTTCAACGGGAGGGCAAACTCGTTTAAAGGGTAACCGAGCTGTCGCTTCAGATGTACACTTTCTCTCGATCGTGGAGTTGTGCAATTAAGTAGGTCAGGGACAATAAGGCCACGGGTTTTGAGGTTGTGCCGAAATGGGGCGATACCTCAAACAAAACAACAAAGTCGCTACTTCCTCACAGTGTACACCAATCAGCTCTTCATCTATAATCAGAAAAAAATAGAAAACGAAAAAGAATGAACAGTGCGCGGTCTCGTTGATTGTGTGTGTAAAACACTCACAAATACAGAGTTAGTGAACTCTGTCAACTAAACTTTAACAACAATAAATTTTTCTGGCGGACAGAATATCCCTGCGACAAAACAAATGCAGTACCCATTCGAAGCACTTCATGATCTGCTTATTCATTTTCCGCAAATTCATTCCAAGAAACATGTACAACGCTCCCCAGCCCGTTTCCCTACTTGCAGCCCCGAGTCCACCGCCTCCCAACGATTGACAAAATGATTCTGCAAACGTTTAAAAAATTAAAATGAACGTAAGAAAGAACTGCCACGAACAAAAAAGGTATACTTGTTGCAAAACATGCCAAGATTTTATAGCTACATCTCATTGGAAAATTTTAACTCAGCGCAACCCATATGGTGTTTTTCGAATGAACTATCTTCGACGAAAACCTGTCATCAGTAAACAGTATCACTGAAGGAACCACCAAAAATAACAGGGCATAAGTCGGGCAAGGTCAGTCCAATACGTCACCGACATTTAACGTCATCACATCACAGTGGCTACGTTGCTTTTATGTTCCCAGTTATATTTAGCTATCACATCATACGCAAATTTTCTCTCGTGTCCGAACAGTTCCACTGGGCCGCCATTCAGATACACAGTAACTATACATACAACAGTTGATACAGCCATGAATAAAAACAATGCTCTAAGCACCCCGTAGAGTTTCACTTAAAACTACGCACAGTCACCGAACTTCGCATTTCCAAGTTTCGGAAAGTCTTAAAGTAACAATTCACACACACACTTAGCAAGTGCCAATTCTCTCGCACCAAGATGCCAGTGCAAACCTGCAGCGAAACTCTAGCTGGTTCTAATTATACAAACATGTGTAATATGCTGTTGGAACGCGCTCCAAATTGTTGGCTATGTTTTTATTTACATATCCTTAAGCATTACTGAAGGCTTGTCAGTCTTCCAACACTAGTCGTTACCAATCCTTGCAAATCAAAATGACAAAATTAATGTAAAACTGATCCGAATGATGTGCAAAAGTTCGATGGGCGAAGGCAAAAACGCTCAGGAAAGGAATTAAATTTAAACAGTTATATACAAGTCACGTTCCCTAGTGGTGAAATACATGCTCTTTCACTTATTGTTTTCCCTCGATTTAAATTTAGTAGAACCTAAACAACCAATGGAAGAACTATGCACATAAACATACCGTTTGTTTACGTTAGCTATCTTATCCAACAGTGAACTATGCTTTAACATCGTTATCAACTTCATTTTCGTTGTTTTATCTGTCAAGCCGTGCACCTTCTGCAATGAAACTCAAGGACAATCTTGCAATACACGTAACAGCAATGTAGGAACTAAAATCATATACCCCATTTCTGAATGACACTAATGAGAAACATGCATATCTGTACCCAGATTAATGTAGATCTATAGCCAAACAATGGTACATAGGTCCTACAAGAGTTAACAAAAGTACGTTAGAAAGAAAATGCATCAATTGTTGCATAATGTCCGCAAATCACTGCAAACCTAACTTAGAAGCAACAGACCAAATTATGCACAGAAAAATTACTCTTACAACAGATTTCCGCAAAAGCACAGAACATTTGTTTCTACCAAGATGAAAGATGCTACTGACAAGCTATAATTTCGTAACCACAATATAGAGTGCAGAACAATTTTCCTGTGGCACAAATTTAACACACAATGCAATAAATATAGTGACAAACGCAAATAGAACCACTTCAATATATCTGCTTAGAATAAAGTTCAACTATTACGTGAAGACTAGCACCGTCACAACTTACTATCAGTTTGCAAATTTTATCAAGCACCAAGACAAAAAGTACGGTACCTCTTGTGTAATGCTCTGCTAACTTAATTCTTGCACCCTATTTTATTTAAAGCTGAAACATGTAATTACAACACACACACACACACACACACACACACACACACACACACACCGCTGCTTGTTACTGCACGAGAAGATAAATTACGTTCCAATCAGTGTACGAAATCCAAATAATTATAATATAGAAAAAACTCTGAGCACATACGATCGCCTACTGCTATATGTCAACAGATTCGAAGGATGATCATATTCCCACCAAAATTAATGAGTTTTGAAACGCAGTTTTACTACCTGCAATCATGTCAACAACCGTTGCATTGTTAAGTACAAACATTTACAATACTTGGACAAAAATAACTGTACTTACTGCGTTTTCAAGCCATCGTTGTCATCCTTCAGCCGTTTTACTTCTATCTCGAGTCTTGCCCTGTCTCTTGCAGTTTCATCCAGCATCTTCCTGGCTTCGGCCAACTCTTGCTCATAGATTGATTTTAAGTTCTTAACTTCTCTTGTGACAGTTTCCTGACTGCTCTGTATCTCTCGAGTTAGTAGGCTATTTTCTTGCTCTAGCTGCCGCACGCGATCAATGTAAGTTGCCAGCCGGTCATTGAGATTTTGGAGATCTGCCTTTTCCTGCAAACGGCTGTACCGGGTCGGGCTTAAGGGACTACCCGGCCTGCCCGACCCCGGTGTAGGGGTAGAAGTGCCAGGTTGAGGCGATGAGATCGAAGAAGATGCAGTAGAAGTTATAGTGGTCCGCTTTACAGACTTCGTAGCCATGTTTAAGCGGATCAACAACTAAAAACACAAAGTACACCGACAGCAACGCCCAACTACGCCACGCTAATATGGCCACACCAAGCAAAGGAGTACAAGCTCACTGGTACCGAACTTATCACTCCGTACGGAACACGTGACCTCTGACGTCACAGACGCTCTCCTCTGTTTGAATTTCGTTTGCGTTGGCGAAGATGATAGACCTATGCCACAGATGTTTACCGTCAACATCAAAGAACTTGTTGTTACAGATATGAATTACCTGTTTTCATACAAACAAGCAGTTACCTTTCAACTGTATGTCGTAATCCAATTGAATACGTGTACCAATTAAAATCTGAAGAGAAATCTACAAATGTATGCCCTCCACGAAGGTCGAAAATTACCTTTTCCAATTTTTCAGTATTTTTAATCTGTGATGGCTGAAAACAACGCCGACTAAAAGCAAATAATAAATAAGCATAGGAAATACCTGTATCTTACAGCAGCCACGAAGGTCACATCAATTAAAGAACTAGTTCAAAAGATGCTCATTTTTTGCGACTGAATGCTTCCTTAGCAAACTACCTCTGTTTATACCTTTCTTTAATTTTAAATAATTTCCTCTTCACAAGCAATTTCTTATGGTTTCAGGATAGGCCTGTAACAGAATTTTGCTCTGGTAGTTCTGAAGGTTTCCCTCTTTAGGTGCGTAATTCACGCGCTTTCACCATTGTCTCTAATGATTTATCTCCCTTATCAAGGAATGGCGCAGTCACAAAACGAGTTTTCTTCACTGACAAAAGATTTGTTACAACGTTCCACCCTACGAAGCATAATTAAAAGGAATTGAGTCATTTCCAGTTCAAAATATATTGTCACATAGCAAATGTATAGAACAACTTCGACGCAATCCAGACCATTGGATGTGAAATCTGCTATGCTTTGAAGGAGTACATTGCCTTCATCCAAAACGTTCTTTCCAGAGCAATAGATTTACGAAAATAGTAATGTCCATTTGAACTGAAAATGTTTCATAGCCGGCTGTACTGTGGTTAGTTCTCTGGTGACTTCCCCTGGCAAAGCGTGGCTCATGTGATATACCCGCCACCTAACACCAGTGAGCTCTTCTTTCTCCAACTTGACTCGGGCGTTCAAGTTGTCATTGTGTTTATTACTGTGGCTATCATTCTAGTTTTGACTGTGGTTATTTCTATGGCTATTTTTCTATTACGGCTCCTAAAAAAGTCGAAAAGAAAGAAACTGAAAAGGCTGTTTTTCAGAAGGGGTTGGAGATTAAGTACTTTTCAGTACACAATTCCGATGCAAAACCTCAGTGTTTAATATGTACAAAATGCTTGAGTCTCTTCGCTCTTTGAAGCAATACACAGGCGTTACTCTCATGACGATAACTTACAGAAAGAGGTACAAAAGTTTTCTGGACCATTAAATCTTAAAGGAAAGAGTTGAGCTGCATCACATGCTTAAAATTAACAAAAACTCAGAAATTCTTCAACGATGGCCTAGTCGTGAACCTATCTGCAATAAAACTGGAAAACCGATTGTTTCCGATGATGCTCCTATACATTTTAAAACAGCTGCTTTGCCATATAACATTGTGAGTTCGTATGCGACATAACATAAAAAAATAACAATTTAATTTCAACTGCTGGTATTATTTTTTGTGTGTGGACGAGAGAACTGATCGAACAGATCTTAGTAAACTGCTATTTTTTTCATACTAAAGGTGTTAAAAAATGCCCTGCAATTTGTGCCGATGGTACACAAACATGCTGTGGTTGGTAGTGAGAACGGTTCCGTCGGCCAGTTAAGAAAAGATTGAATAGTTTTTTTTTTTTTGCGTTATTCATCAGGAAGCACCATGTGGGAACAATCAGGCTGTTGTCTGGAATGAAAGATCTAACGAAAATTGCGAATATAATACACTGAGGAAATGGCTATCTCATCGAAAATTTAAACAACATTTTGAAGTAGTTGATGCAGAATATGAAGACTACTTTTACATTATGAAATGCGGAGGTTGTGTGGAGGAAAATGCTAACTCGTTTTTTTTTTTTTTTTTTTTTTTCCACATAGAATATAACGTTTCAAATTTTTTACTATAGAAGTGAAATCGGATAATAAGGAAATTGGAGATGAGCTGAATGATTCACTTTTCCATTATTGGCGAAGTCTGATGAGTTTCACAGCCTTTTCAAAGTCTATAAGTGTATAGAGTCGGATATAATTTTGTTTGATAATCCAACGAAAATTATTCTTGGAAGCGTTAAAAATATTTTCAAGAAGAAGTTTGCAGGTTACAGAAACATACACCGAAATTTTTTAATTGTGCCACAATGTCGATATCCAAAAATTCCAGACTTCGCTCTTAGCATATTTCTTCTAGTCAACATAAGTTCCCGAAAGTACATTTACTTCAGTGAAGTATTGGTACATTAAATCTACTCAACGTAATGCTGTGTGGAATGAGTCGCTGGGAATCAAATCGTTTCTCTGTAGGGCAGATTGCAATCGAATTGCAGAAATTGTCAAGACAAGGAGAACATTTCGAAAAGAAAGGGAAGCCTCATTGAAGTCGAAGAGACACTGCCCCACTTGCCTGCTTATAAGCAAACCAAACGTGACGAAAACACATGAGTAAAGTTTGAGGGGCGAAGAGCTCACAGATGAACAGGTGGGGGGGAGGGGGGGGGGCAATATCACATCAGCCACACTTTGCCAGGCCTGCAGTAAGTGATCTTATTGAGTTGCTGAATGTTAGAGTGGTATGCCTATTGCACTGTTTAAAAACATTTGACCACTTTAGTATGCATTTATTTAAGTAGATGACGACTGAGCCCATTACTCTGGTACGACATTAACTTAGCACCTACATCAACCAACGATTCCAGTTCTGTGGTGTCGAACGATCCACAATCCAGAGTAGAATGTATGCAGATCCAGCAATCGGAAATTGCTGAATCCTATGGGCAAATAGTGCAAGAGGTGAAGTCATTCAAAAAAGTACCATGCCTTTCATCTTTCGAAACTTATGCGTAAGTTGGCATGATAGTGCGCAAGTAGGGTGTTTCCAGATGTAAGTGGACCTATGCAAGTGGTGGTGGGGGAATGATCCTGTAATACCTGTGGAAACCCTAAATAGTCATGGTTTTCAATAATTATTGAAAAATGTTCCATTCAAGATTGACTGTTATAAATTTATGCATGTGGAAACCTTACTTAGTCCGGATTTTCAATAGTTATCGAAAAATGTACCATTCAAGATTGACTGCGATCTTTGACAAAAGTAAAATTGTCTTTGGATGCCAACATGGTAGCAGTGTAGCCACAAAATTCAACCGAAACAGCTACTTTCAACCCGATTAACTATGCCCTATATGCAGTAGACAATCACACAAAAAATCGGGTTATTCTTAGACCAAAGAAAAGAATTTAATAGACTGATCATTCTTTGTTCCTGGGTAAGCTTGAACGATATGGATTAAATCATATTTGGAAAGTCGCTCTTAGGCAACAGAAACAAATTACATCGAAGGAAATTAAATGCAGGCATACCTTTCAGAGCCACGCGTAATCAGTCAAGGTGCTCCACAAGTCTTAGTTTTATGTCCATTTCTGTTTTTGGGGTACATGTTGGGGATTCAGAGTCAATACTGTTTGTAAATGACACCAGTCAATTGATCAGTGGACATGACAAAGTAGAAATTATTGCATTTGCAAAATATATTACTAAAGAAGCGTCTAAGTGGTTTAACGGAAGCAGGATGATAGTACAGAAAACCCCCAGAAATCAGAATTCATGAATTTTCGTACAGATCAGAATAAAAATGCAGCACAGCAAGTAATGTGTGTTCATTAGCAAAATGTCAGTGCTCTTACTGAAAGTAAATTGGTTGGGATGCATATTCAAGAACATCTTAATTGGAGTTCTCACACCACATCCCTAAACGAAAAACTAACAAACATGGTCTGTGTAGTAAAAGTCATTGCAACAGCATAGGCCTGAAACAGTTAGGGCTGCATGCTTTGCTCATGTACATTCATTACTGCAGTACAAAATCGTGTTCTGGGAACAAATAAACAGACAAACATAGTTTTCAGGAAACAAAAGACAATAATAACAGTAATGAAACAACCAAGCAGAAACCATGCAAAACTTTCTTCAAAGATCTAAAAATCTTAATCCTTCATTGCATTTATATATTTTAAGTAGTTTTGCATGTTAAAAAAATATACTCAAAACAATATTGTCTGTGATTACACTACAAGTCCAACTGTGACATACGCCTTAGTCATTACAATGACATATTGCATCAAAAAGGTGCATATTTGCAAAAACGAAATCATACAATAGATTACTTAGATGTATAAAATATTTTTCTGAACTACATATGCTTACAAAATCTGTGATGTCCTATCTACTGCAAAACTGCTTTTATTCAATCTCTTAGTATCTTAGTACACATGAAAATATGTAATTCACTGTATAGAATTAGTTTTTATTTATTGATCCATTTCATCTACAGCTGCACAATGTGCTGATTTTTTTGTTAATTTTAACATTTTTATATATAATTATACTTTTGTTCATAAAATAGCACATTACTCTATCAATTAATGATGAATACTTAATTAAATGGTGCTATGCTATATATATAGGGAGATAATATGCAAATTTCTATATGAGACTACATTGAGTTAACATAGAAATAATTATTTTTGTAGATATTCATTTACTGTGTAAAAGCTGTGAGCAACCAAGTATGACCTCAATTTAGATTTGAAGTGACCAATGTTCTGTATGTGTTTAATAGTATCTGGTAATGCAAGGTACAGTTTCATAGAAGGATGTATATGACTGTTTTGAAATAACTTTGTGTTAGTACTTTGAACTTGTATATCCAGTTTTTGTCTTGTATCATAGCCTTGTATTGTGTGATTTTGAGTGATGAGTGGTCTTTTTGTGTTTAAGTTTTGTTTTAAATACATTATATTTTCAAGTGTCCACACACACACACACACACACACACACACACACACACACACACACACACACACAAGGAAAAGGTGTGATCATTCTTTATTTAAGAAATGGTCAACATGATTTGTGAGTATCTGTCCTTCCAGAATTTCCTTAGAACATAATCCCATACCAGAGGTGAGATTGTACAACTTCATAATATACACGCTGAAGAGTCTTGTAGCTGGTACAATTTTTTAATGTCCGCAATACAAAACAAGTACTTAACTCTTTGTTCATTTGCTCAACATGTACTTTCCATTTCAAGTTGTGTTGTAAATGAAGTCCAAGAAATTTGGTACACGCTGCTTTGGTAATTGTCTTTCCATATGGCTCTAGATCGAGTGATATCAGATTTTTTGTTTATGCTGTTTGTATATCCACAGCTACAATTAGTAACATGATAACCTGTCAGTGGCTTCTCTTATGTTTTTACAGGCATTTCTTCTGAGTTTCCTGTAATTAGAATGCTTGTATCATCAGCAAATTGAAATATTTTACTGCTCTCATTGCTTCTGTTTAGGTCATTTACATAGAGTAAGAACAGAACAGGACCCATTACTGATCCTTGTGGCACACCATATTTAACAGTCAGTAGCTTGGAATTATATTTCCTAATGACATTATCCGTTTCCTGATCTATTTCCACATATTGTTCCCTGTTCTTAAGATAAGAGCTGAGCCAGGTCCTAGCTATTCCTCCAATGCCAAGATTTTCTAGCTTGTATAGCAATTTATCATGACTTATGGTGTCAAATCCCTTCAACAAATTAAAAATATGCCACGGTAACTTTTGTGTTGTCTAGTGCTAACAGCATTTTAAATAGAAAGGAGTGAACGGCTGATTTGGTTGAAAGGTTTGTTCTAAATCCATGTTGAGATTCTGAGAGAATCCCATTATCCTCTAAGATGTCTTTTAGTCTCTTATTGAAGAGCCTTTCTAATATTTTTGAGAAAACAGACAAAAGTGCCAATGGTTTGTAGTTGAAAATATCATCTTTGTTTCCTTTTTGTACAATGGCTTTATTTTGCTATTTTCAAACTCGAAGGAAAAGTTCCTGTCGTGAAAGACAGGTTACAATGGCGAATTAAGGGCTCAGTAATCAGGTCCCCTCATTTTTTTGTAATAAAATCAGGTATATCATGTATTCTTGCAAAGCGTTTTTTTAGACTTTTTATTGTAACCTGTACTACTTCTACATTCAATGGGTACAGGAACATGATTTCCTTGAGACTTTTTTCTTTGTTTTTGTTATCTGTTCTCTAGCAGAGGTCTGTTGTAGTAGTTTCTCTGTTATATTTATAAAATAGTTATTAAACATTTTACTTTCCTTTCTTCTTTCCTTTCTCCTTTCCTTTATCCTTTCTCCTTTCCATTTTCCTTTTTCCTCTTTCCTTTTTCCTTTCCCCTTTCTCCTTTGCCCTTTCCCCTTTCCTTTCCTTTCCTTTCCTTGATGTTGACGCTGTGTTATGTTTATACTTTGTACTCATTCGTAGCACACGAAGATATGGTATTATATTTTGGTGGAATACCAGTTTGCCCAAACACTCGATTGTGCTTCAAAAGAGGGCAATAAGGATAATCTGAGGTATGACACACAGAGAACCATGTAAAAAAGTTTTCAAGGAACTACAAATCATGACTCTACCATGTATTTATTTTTATGAACGTATATGTTTTATGAAGGCATATG